>NW_016954616.1:0-668 GCF_001483705.2 Eufriesea mexicana
CTACTGAGTTCTACTATATACTGATTGCCATGGGGTGGCCAGCAGTAGCTGTCTCGGCAGGTTTAGTTGAGTAATGTTACGTTTGGTTAGGATGGCCTTGGCTTTTGTGTTGTACAATGCTTTTCGCTGGACATCTACGCTCTACTGTGCTCCAACACGCTCTGCTTCTCTCTGGGGAGGCGATGCGAACAATAGTCCTCGCAGCACGTTCGGTTGTGTTTTGTTACGTTCGGCTTGTTTAGGGTAGATCAAGCTTGGTTAGGATGGCTTCGACGTTTGCGCCATACACTGCTATTCGGCGGATTTCTACGATCTACTGTGCTCTGACGTGTCCTGCTTTGCTACGGGGAGGCCAGCAATGTAGGTCTCTCGTAGTTAGGTTTAACTATTTTACGTTCGGTTAGGTTAGGTTCTGTCTGGTTAGGTTAGTTTATCTTATACTTCTTGCTATACATTGCTATTTGGTGGCATTCTGCGAACTACTGATCTCTTACATGGCCTGCTTTGCTCTCGGGAGGCCAGAAATTGTAGCCGGGGCACGTCAGGTAAAGTTATGTTACGTTTGGTTAGTATATGTTGGCATGGGTTAGGTTTGGATAGCTTTGACCATTCTACGATACACTGTCATTCTATTGACTTCCGCTCTCCTCTAATATGTGCTGCTTGGC
>NW_016954617.1:0-224 GCF_001483705.2 Eufriesea mexicana
CAATGGCAAGGACAGCCATCTACTTGCCAGAGAATAGGATTATTCATGATCTATAATCTGTTAAACCTGGTTTCATAGGTCGCCAAGCGTCCTCAACCAATGGCAAGGACAGCCATCTATTTGCCAGAGAATAGGCTTTTCAAAATATATAACCTGTTATAGCTTGGTGAATAGATCGCCTAGCGCCTTCAATCCAATGGCTAGTACAGCCCTCTGCTTGCCGG
>NW_016954617.1:712-1940 GCF_001483705.2 Eufriesea mexicana
CTACTTGCCAGAGAATAGGATTATTCAAGATCTATAATCTGCTATAGCTTGGTGAATAGATCGCCTAACGCCTTCAGTCCAATGGCTAGTACAGCCATCTGCATGTCAGAGAATAGGTCTATTCAAAATATATAATCTGCTATAGCTTGGAAAATATATCGCCTACTGCCTTCAATCAAATGGCAAGTACAGCCATCTTCTTGCAAGGGAATAGGTCTATTCAAAATCTATAATCTCTTATAGCTTGGTGAATAGATCGCCTACGGCCTTCAATCCACTGGCAAGTATGTCCACCTACTTGCCAGAGAATAGGTCTATTCAAAGTAAATTATCTTTTTTAGCTTGGTGAATAGGTCGCCCAACGCCATCAATCCAATTGCAAGTACAGCCATCTGCTTGCCAGAGGATAGGTATATTCATAATCTATAACCCGTTAGAGCTTGGTGAATAGATCGCCTAACGCCTTCAATCCAATGGCAAGTACAGCCGTCTACTTGCCAGAGAATAGGTATATTCAACAATAACCTGTTATAGAATGGAGAATAGATCGCCAAATGCCTTCAATCCAATGGCAAGTATATCCACCTACTTGCCAGAGAATAGGTCTATTCAAAATCTATAACCTTTTGTAGTTTTGTGCATCGATCGCCTATCGCCTCCAAAGCAATGGCAAGTACATAAACCTTCTTGCCAGAGAATGGGTCTGTTCAAAGTATATAATCTGTTCTACCTTGGCGAATACGTCGCCTTACGCCTTCAAACAATGGCAAGTACAGCCATCTACATGCCAGAGAATAGTTCTATTCAAAATCTATAACCTGTTATAGCTTGGTGAATAGATCGCCTGACGCCTTCAATCCAATGGCAAGTACAGCCATCTGCTTGCCAGAGAATAAGGTCTATTCAAAGTCTATAACCTGTTATAGCTTGATGAATAGATCGCTTAACGTCTTCAATCCAATGGCAAGTACAGACATCTCCTTGCCAGAGGATAGGGCTATTCAAGATCTGTAATCTGTTATATCTTGGTGAATTCATCGCCTAACGCCTTCAATCCAATGGCAAGTTCAGCCATCTACATGCTAGCGGATAGGTCTATTCAAAATATATTATCTGTTATAGCTTGGTGAATAGGTCGCCAAACGCCTTCAATCCAATGGCAAGTACAGCCATCTGCTTGCCAGAGAATAGGTATATTCATAATCTATAACCTGTTATAGCTTGGTGA
>NW_016954617.1:1975-2418 GCF_001483705.2 Eufriesea mexicana
TCTACTTGACAGAAAAAGGTCTATTCAAAATCTAAAACATGTTATAGCTTGGTGAACAGACCGCCTAACGCCTTCAATACAATGGCAAGTACAGTCATCTACTTGCCAGAGAATAGGTCTATTCAAAATATATAATCCCTTATAGCTTGGTGAATAGATCGCCTAGCGCCATCAATTCAATGGCAAGAACAGACATCTACTAGCCAGAAAATAGGTCTATTCAAAATCAATTACCTGTTATAGCTTGGTGAATTGATCGCCTAACGCCTTCAATCCAATAGCTAGTACAGCCACCTACATGCCACAGAATAGGTCTATTCAACATCAATTGTCTGTTATAGCTTGGTGAGTAGATAGCCTACCGCCACCAATCCAATCGCAAGTACAGACATCTACTTGCCAGAAAATAGGTCCATTCAAAATCTATAATCTGTTATAGCTTG
>NW_016954617.1:2479-2699 GCF_001483705.2 Eufriesea mexicana
GTATATTGAAAATCTATAATCTGTTATAGCCTGGTGAATACATCGCCTAACACCGTCAATCCAATGGCAAGTACAGCCACCGAGTTTCCAGAGAATGGGTGTAGTCAGAACCTATAACCTGTAATATCATGGTGAATAGATCGTCTAACGCTTTCATTCCAATGACAAGTACAGCCATCTACTTGCCAGAGAATACATCTATTCAAAATCTATAATCTGT
>NW_016954618.1:0-335 GCF_001483705.2 Eufriesea mexicana
GGGCAGCAATTGCGATTTCGGCGCGTTAGGTTGAGTTAGGCTAAGTTTGGTTATGTCTTGCTGATTTGGTTTAGTCCAAAGTAGCTTTGACCTTTCTGATATACACAGCGTTCCTATGGAAATCTGCGTTGTACCCAAGTGTACTGGCGCCGTGCGAGCACGCAGAGTTCCCGGAGTTGCGCGATTTCGGTCGAACACAAGGGGACTGCACTACACGAAGGTGGCTCCCTCACCCGCGGCATGTCGACATCGCACGCGCGCGGCACCCCCGACCTTATCGGCTCCGCCCCTAACCCCGCTTCGTCGTTTTCGCGCCCGGCGGCGCCATCTGCCCA
>NW_016954619.1:0-868 GCF_001483705.2 Eufriesea mexicana
TGGCCCCCGTGGAGCCAAGCAGAGCATATTACAGCACATTAGAGCGGACGAATCCAACGAATAGGTCTGTATAGCACAAAAGTCAATGTAGCCTATCCTATCCTGGCCAAACGTAACCTAACTCAACCTAACATGACGAGACCGCTATTGCTGGCCTCGACAGAGACAGGCAGAATGTAGTAGAGCACAGTAGAGCGCAGAACTCCACCGCATAGCAGTGAATGGCACAAAAGCCGTTGATGCCCTAACCTAACGTGACGCAATCTAGCTGCACCTAACGCAGCATAACCGAAAGTGACGGGCCGCGACCGCTGCTCCTGACCTCCCCAGAGCGAAGCAGAATGTAGTAGAGCAGTTTAGATCACAGAAATCTGCCGAAAAGCAGTGTAACGCACAAGAAACGCAGTAGCGTACCGTATTCTAGCCAAACGTGATATAGCCAAGCATAATCTAGCTCAACGTAACATGACAAGACCACTATTGCTGGCCTCCACAGTGACAAGCATAATGCACTTGTGCACAGTAGTTCGCATAAATCAACCGCATTGCGGAGAATAGCACAAAAGTCGAAGATATCCCGGGCAAACTTAACCTAACATATTTTAACCAAAGATACACTATCTCAACCTACGGTGCCATATCTATTGCTCGCCTCCCCAGATTCGAGCGGAGTACAGTAGAGCAATGTAGTGCGCGGGCATCCTCCGAATGGCAACGTGTGGAACAGAATTCTGAACACTTCTTTCCTAACCAAGCCAAACGTAACATAATCAAATGTACCTAAACTCAACCTAATGTGCCGAGACCACAATTGCTGGCCACCACGGACCTAAGCAGAATATACTAGAGCGCAGCAGGGCGCAGGAAT
>NW_016954620.1:0-581 GCF_001483705.2 Eufriesea mexicana
TATAGCACGCCAATGGAATCTTTCCTATTTATTTATGGAAGAAAATTAACTCACCACGATATTAGTCGAAAATGCAAGTAAAATTGAATTTTCCAAGCAGATTCTATAGCATTGCAATGGCTATAGAACGCCAATAGAATCTTTCCTCATAATTATTCACCCAGCAAAATAAGCACACCACGATATTAGTCGAAAATGTCTATAAAATTGAATTTTACAGGCAGATTCTATAGCATTGCGAAGGCCATAGCACGCCAATAGTGTCCTTCCTCATTGTTTATGCAAGAAAATTAGCTCACCACGATATTACGCGAAAATGTATATAAAATTGAATTTTACAGGCAGATTCTATAGCATTGCCAAGGCCATAGCACGCCAATAGTGTCCTTCCTCATTGTTTATGCAAGAAAATAAGCTTACCACGATATTAGTCGAAAATAACAATAAAATTGAATTTTCCAGCCTGTTTCTATAGCATTGCAATAGCTGTAGCACGCCGATAGAATCAGTCCTCCTTGTTTATGCAAGAAAATAAGCTTACCACGATATTAGTCGAAAATGTAAATAAAATTGAATTTTCC
>NW_016954621.1:0-418 GCF_001483705.2 Eufriesea mexicana
ACATCCGTTCATCCATACATTCATCCACTCATACATCCATCCATCCATACATCCATACATATGAAAATCCGTACATATATACATCCGTACATCCATACATTCGTACATCCATACATTCGTACATCCATAAATACATACATCCATACATCCATACATCCATACAACCATCCATCCATCCATACATCCATAAACCTACACAACCTTGCATTCGTACATCCATACGTCCATTCATCCATACATCCATACATCCATACATTCATACATACTTACATCCATACATTCATACATACATACAACCATACATGCATACATCCATCCATTCATACATCCACCCATCCATACGTCCATCGAACCCTAATCCATCCATCCATACTAGCACCCATCCATAGATCCAGCGATCCATACATCTATCCATCCA
>NW_016954622.1:0-453 GCF_001483705.2 Eufriesea mexicana
CCAAAGCTATCATAGCCTAACCAAGCGTATCCTAACCCAAACGTACGTGCGCAGACCACAATCGCCTGCCCCAGAGGTGTGCAGAGTATAGTAGGGAAACGTAGAGCTCAGAAGTCCACTGAATAGCAGTGTATAGCACAAAAGTCGATGCTATCCTGTCATAACCAACCAAACGCAACGTAACCAAACGAAATCTAACAAAACTTAACGTGCTGGGAACACAATTACTGGGATTCGCAGAGCCCAGCAGAACATATTAGAGTACATTAGAGCGCAGAAATCTGCCCAACGGCAGTCTATAGCATAAAGTCAAAGCTACCCTAACCTAACCCAAATCAACCTAGCCTAATCGAACGTAATATATTTCAACCTTACGTGCCGCGATTAATATTGCTGGCATTCCCAGAGCTAAGCATAGCATATGAGAGGAGAGTAGGGCGTAGAAATGCACAG
>NW_016954623.1:0-674 GCF_001483705.2 Eufriesea mexicana
CTTCTCTAGCCAAAAAATCGTCGAGTGCAAAGGGTTAACGTGTAGATCGTAAGGAGGTCGAGTGAGATAGTATAATGACAGCTTCGGCGTAATCTTCCAATCTAAATGTTCGCTATTCTGTTTCCAAATAACTAACATTTCGATTGGAAAACTATACCGTTGATCTTCGTTATCGTCTTCTGTGACCTTCTTCATATCCTCTTCTGGAAAAATATATATTTGTTGATATGGAAAATGTCGTGACTTTGTATTTGTTGCGCAGGTGCTATTCTTTGAGTATTTTTGTGACTATTCTATATTATTGTTATTATTATTATTATCATCATCATCATCATCATTATTATTATTATTATTATCATTATTATTATCGTCGGTTGTGAAATCATTCTCAAAAGACACGATAGTTTTTCTTCTTTTTGCGGATTGAGTTACCCGAGGCAGAAATATCACTATTAAATATTCCGCTATATAATCGAAACTCGCTAAATTATTTTGAAAATTATTTAACAAAATGATACGCACGTTAATAGATACCGAGATTTGTTATGCTAATCAGAAAAGCAATATAACAAAATGTCTCAATTTTATAAAATTCTTGAAGTTAATTCTGCCCTATCCTTCCACATAAATACCTTGCAAAAAGAATTTTTCAAAGGCAACAAATATAACAAAAA
>NW_016954624.1:0-269 GCF_001483705.2 Eufriesea mexicana
ATACATCCATACATCTGTGAATTCGTACATCCGTACATCCGTTCATCCATACCTCAATCCATCCATACATCCATCCAACCATCCAACCATTGATCCATACATACGTCAATCCATACGTCCATCCTTACATACGACCATCCATCTATACATCCACCCATCCATACACCCATCGAACCATACATCCATCCATCCATACAAGAACCCAACCATACACCCATCGATACATACATCTACCTATCCATACATCCACCCATCCAGACACAAATACA
>NW_016954625.1:0-1213 GCF_001483705.2 Eufriesea mexicana
AGCGCAAAAGTCAAAGATATCCTTTCCTGTCCTAACGAAACGTAACATTTCCAACCGTAGCATAACTCAGCCTAACGTGCCGAGACCACTATTCCTGGAATCCACAGAGCCAAGCAGAACACATTAGTGGAGAGTAGGCCGCAGAAATCCACATAATCGCAAGGTACATCAGAACAGTCAGAGCTACCGAAATCAGTACCAAACTAGCAGGACATAACGCAACATAGCCTAGCATAACCCTACGTGCTGGGACAACTATTGCTGCCCTCCCCAGAACCATGCAGGTTTTACTAAAGATCAGCACAGCGCTGAAATCCACCGAATAGCTGTGTACATCACGTAAGTTGTCGCTATCCTAACCAAACTTAACCTATCCCAACCTAACGGTACGTAATGTGACACATCATAACGAGCCGATACGCCTATTCCTGGTTTTTCAAGAGCCAAGCTGAAAATACAAGAGCGCTGTCGAGCGCAGAGGTCCACCTAACATCAAACTATGGCAAAAAAGTCGAAACGATCCGCTCCTAAGATAACCAATGGCAACATAACCAAACAACGTAACATAACATAACGTGCCCCGACCATTATTACTGGCTTCTCAGCGCCAAGTGGAACATATTGGTGGAGGGTAGAACGCAGGAACCCATAGTGTCGCATTGTATATTAGAAGAGCCAAAGCCACACAAGCCTAACACAAACCAACGCAACATAGCCAAACATAGCCTATCATAACCTAACGCGCCGAGACGGCTGCTCCTGCCCTCCCGAGAGCCAGGCAGGACATACTAGGTTACAATAGATTGCAGAAATCTATCGAATAGCAGTGTTCGTCGCAAAAGTTAAAGCTATCCTATTCAAACTTAACATAAACCTAAATAATCTAACGTAACCTGACCCAATATAACGTTCCGAGACCACTATTTCTGACCATCCCAGAGCAAAGCTGAAAACATTAGAGCGCTCTAGGGCGCAGAAACCCACCTAATAGCAGACTATAGCACAAAAGTCCAAGCAACCCTCCCGTAACCTAACCAACCGTAACATAACCAAACGTAACATAACTAAACCTGACGTGCCGCGACCACTATTGCTGGCCTTGTCAGAAGGAGGAGACACTCGAACACAGTAGAGCGCTGAAGTAAACAGTACAGCAGTGTACAGCACAGACGTTAAAGCTTTTCTAACCAAAGTTAGCATAACCTAACCTGAC
>NW_016954626.1:0-1754 GCF_001483705.2 Eufriesea mexicana
ACGATTACGGACATCCTGCTGCACTGAAATGGAAAATTGTAAATAGGGTCCGTTGACCAATATCTAACGAACGGTGTCTGTACTAGACCCGTCCAAATCATCAGACTGACAACGTTCTGGCGCTCCAACAGTCGGATTTGGGCCCCACGAGAAATTCAACAGAATCGCGCCGAGCGACAAACGCGTTAATGTTTTTATCAAACGAAAAATATGAAAATTTAAAAATAGCGTTTAAAACAAGAACGGACTGTGTGATAATTTCTTATAATCCAAGAAAGGGAACTTGTAAAATAAAAATATCTGCGGATTTTGTAAATAAAACTGGCAAAAGGGTTTTAAGATTTATCGCAAACAAATGAATTTATTACAAAGTTAAAATATGTTTATATTTCGCGTTACACATTTGTAAATTTGAAAAGACTTTTCTTTCATAACATTTTACGCGATTCTGTCGAAAGCAAGTTTTCAGATAACGAGTCAAAGGATTCTTTGTTTTCGAAAAATCAATTTCTATCTCAAAGTCGAAAAGTTACGCGAGAATGACCAGTTAGGGTTTCGACTTTGACCGTTTTTTCCTATCGTTGCAGATTTTTGTTTCAAAAACCTCGAAATCTGTCTTTTAGCGTTAACTCTTTGGGGTGAGGTGGGGTCAAAATTGTCTCCCCTTTTGCTTAGCTTTCGTGCATGATGGGGCGTATTTTAACTCACCTGGAAAAGTGTTTGACGATGTGCGTTCTGCAGCACGAAGAAAAAGAAATTCGCACTTGCTGGTGCTGTACTGTCTGCAAAGTGGCACTTTGTTTTGGAAAAAACGCGTATTTCGATAATTTTAATTCCAGACATTTAAATATTGCACGATTATACACATCCGGATTTCGGTTTTCATTTTCTTTAATGCTAAACCCATTTTCTTTAACGCTGGTCAAACGACCGATAAATGGAGGAAAAGCAGAAGCTTTAATAATTGGAATAAGGGATGATATTGAGAAAATTGACACTTTGGGGTTTGGGTTAAGTTTAGGTTAGGTATCTGTGAGCAGGAAAATGGCGGTCGTTTGAGGGTCATTTTTCTCACACAATATTGCCAAATTCAATTAAGTTTAAATTTCCAAATGAGATAACCAAAAATTAAAGAAACACGTTTTTGTAATAGTTACTTTTCTTTTATTCGGGTTTGTGGTTAAAAATGGACACCAACATCTTCCACATTTTTTAACAGTTAACACATTAGTATATTTAAATAAAAATTCTTTTCTCTCTCTCTCTCTCTCTCTCATTCTCGTTCTTTTCTCCGTTACATATCCCTGTTTCCTCTTTAACGATTCTCACATAATTTTTTTAATTTGGCACATTCTTCTAAACACTTTTTTCAAACATCATTCATACTAGACTGTGCACTCACACATATTATATTTATATCATTGCAAATGAGTTTCCCTTATTGAATCTCGTTCGTATTCGCATATATAAAACCAACACTCGCAATTTAGACCGTGTTCAGTGTTAAAATTTTCAGTGTTCATGAATCTCGTTCGTGTTCGCATATATAAAACCAACACTCGCAATTTAGACCGTGTTCAGTGTTAAAATTTTCAGTGTTCCTCGGAGGGTTGAAATTCTCTCTCTACACCCGAGGATGTTCCAAACACGAGCAAATCGATCCGTCGATCTTTCTTATCGAAATCTTTCTCTTCGCGACTCCAAAATCGAAAATGTTGGGAATTTCGTGGAGGAAATAGCCAAACGCACAGGGA
>NW_016954627.1:0-592 GCF_001483705.2 Eufriesea mexicana
TGGATGTATGGATGTGTGGATGTATGGTTGTACGAATGTATTGATGTACGGATGTATGGATGTGCGTATGTATATATTTATGGATGTATGGACGGATAGATGTATGGATCGATTGATGTATGAATGGGTGCTTGTATGGATCGATGGGTGTATGGTTTAACGTATGTAGGGATGGGTAGATGTATGAATGGACGGATGTATGGATTGATAGAGGTATGGATGGATGGACGTCTGAATGAATGGATGAACGTATGTATGTATGTTTGTGTGTATGGATGTATTTGAGATATGTATGTATGGATGTATGTATGGATGGACGTAAGTATGTATGTAAAGATGTATGTATGAATGAACGTAAGTATGTATGTAAAGATGTATGTATGAATGAATGTAAGGGTGTATGTATGGATCTGTGTATTGATATGTGTATGGATGCATGGCGGGATGGATGGATTGGTGGATGGATGTATGGATGGAAGAATGTGTGGATCGATGGATGTATGGTTGTGTGGACGTTTGGAAGGATGGATGTATGGAAGTGTGGATGTACGAATGGATGTATGTATGGATGTATGGTTGTATGGTTGGACGG
>NW_016954628.1:0-617 GCF_001483705.2 Eufriesea mexicana
CAATAGAATCTGTCCTCCTTATTTATGCAAGAAAGTTAGCTCACCACGATATTAGCCGAAAATCTCAATAAACCTGATTTTTCCAACCACATTCTACTTCATTGCTATGTCTATCGCACGCCAATAGAATCTGTCCTCCTTATTTATGCAAGAAAGTTAGCTCACCACGATATTAGCCGAAAATCTCAATAAACCTGATTTTTCCAACCACATTCTACTTCATTGCTATGTCTATCGCACGCCAATAGAATCTGTCCTCCTTATTTATGCAAGAAAGTTAGCTCACCACGATATTAGCCGAAAATCTCAATAAACCTGATTTTTCCAACCACATTCTACTTCATTGCTATGTCTATCGCACGCCAATAGAATCTGTCCTCCTTATTTATGCAAGAAAGTAGGCCCACCACGATAATAGTCGAAACTGTCAATAAAAGTGAACTTTCCAGCCAGATTCCAGTGCATTGCAATGGCCCTAACTCGCCAATACAATCTTTCCTCCTTATTTTTGCGAGAAAGTTAACTCACTACGATATTAGACGAAAATGTCAATAAAATTGAATTTTCCATCCAGATTCTGTAGCATTGCGAAGGCTATAGCAAGCCAATAGATTCTA
>NW_016954628.1:667-916 GCF_001483705.2 Eufriesea mexicana
CCACGATGTTTGTCAAAAATGTCAATAAAAGTGAGCTTTCCAGCCAGATTCTACGACATTGCAATATCTATAACACTCCAAAAGTATCTTTCCTCCTTACTTATGCAAGGAAGTTATCTTACCACGATGTAAGTTGAAAATGACAATAATATTGAATTTTCTAGTACGATTCCGTAGCATTGCAACGTCTGTAGCAGGCCAGTAGAATCTCTCCTTCTTACCTATGCAATGAAGATTGCTCACCTCGAA
>NW_016954629.1:0-761 GCF_001483705.2 Eufriesea mexicana
GGCGCAGAAATCAGCGGTATATGTGTGTATGGCACGAAAGTCACATCTATCATATTCTAACCTTGCCAGACGTAGCGTAACCAGACGTAACCTAACCCTACCTAAAGTGCCGAGACCACAATTGCTGCCCTCACCGGAGCCAAGTAGAACATACTAGAGGGAAGCAAAACGCAGAAACCAATAGAATCGCAGTGCATATCGCATCAGTCGGAGCTACCCTATCCCAACATAAACATACGAAGCATAGCCGATCGTAGCTTAACTGAACCTAACGTGCCGAGGCCACTACTGCTTGCCTCCCCAGAGCCAAGCAGAATGTACTGGAGCAAAGTAGAGCGCGGTAGTCCAACGCATTTTAGTGTATAGCCCAAAAGTTGTATATATCCTAACCTAACCTGGCCCAAACTAACCCAACCGTACGTAGAATAACTCAACGTAGTTTGCCGAAACAACTATTGCTGGTCTCAAGGGGACAAGCAGAGCATAATCGTGCAACGTAGAGCGCAGAAATTTACCTATTGACGGTGTGATGCACAAAACTCAAAGCTACCATATCCAAACATAAACAAACGTAATATAACCAAACACAACTCTGCTTAACCTAACGTGCCGGGACCACCAGTGCTGGCATCCCCAGAGCCAAGCAGAATATACTAGAGCACAGAAGATCGAAGAAATCCATCGAGCAAGAGTGTACCACACAAATGTCTAGGCCATCCAGACCAAACATATCATACCCTAGAATAGCCAAACGTAATCTA
>NW_016954630.1:0-869 GCF_001483705.2 Eufriesea mexicana
AGTTATGTTTGGCCAGAATAGGTTTATCTTCTGTGCTGTGCACTGCTATTCAGTAGATTACTGAGCTCTACTGTCATGTAGTACGTCATGCTAGGCTTTGGGGTGGGCAGCATTAGCGGTCTCGGCCCGTTGTGTTGAGTTAGGTTAGGTTTGGCTCTCTCCTTTTGGTTTGCGTATGGTTTGGTTCTCCTTGGCACCTCTGATATACACTGCGATTCTATGGATTTCCGCGTTCCACTCGCCAACAGTGTGCTCTGCATTGCTCTGGGGGGGAGGGGGGCAGCAATATTGTTCCTGGCACGTTAAGTTGTATTAGGCTACGCTTGCTTATGTTACGATAGGTCAGGTTAGGGAATCATTGCTTTGACTTTAGTGCTATAGTCCGCTATTATGTGAATTTCTGTGCCCCACAGTGGTCTGACATGTTGATCTTGTCTCTGGGAAAGACAGCACAGTGGTCTCGCACGATAAATTCAGTCAGGTTACGTTCGGTTAGGTAGGGTTAGGCTATGTTTGGACAGGATAGGCGGTGATCGATTCCTTGCGCGCGGAGCTGGATCAGAAGCGGCGGCGGGTAATCGTCGACCTCGCGCCCGCTCGAAATGTGTGTGCGTCCGCAGGCGCCGGAGCAGCGGCACCGGCGCCCGAGTTCGGTATGGAGGCTGCCTTCGCGGCACTCAGTCTCCGAATCGAAGAAAAGTTCGAGGATCTCGTGCGTACGCTCCCCGTGGCGGCAGGGCGGGATGCGCCTGCCCGAGCGCCGGTGCAAGCGAGCTCCAACGCCGGCCTGCACGCGGGGCCTGTACTGGTGGCCTCGGCGGACTCTATCCCGGGCGCTTTCCGTGACGGGCACGCTGACGCCCAGGCGA
>NW_016954631.1:0-393 GCF_001483705.2 Eufriesea mexicana
GTGATCTATTCACCATGCTACAACAGGTTATAGATTTTGAACTGGCCTATTCCCATGTTAGTAAATGGCATTACTTGTGATTGGATTGAAGGCGTTGGGCGATATATTCACGAAGCTATAACAGATTATAGATTTTGAATAGACCCTTCCGCTGGCAAGTATCTGGCGGTACATGCCATTGGATTGCAGGCCAAATCCGATCTAATCACCATGCTATGGCAGCTTATAGGTGTTGAATAGACTTATTCTCTGGCAAGAAGATGGCTGAACTTGCCATTGGATTTAATGCGTTAGGCCATCTATTCACCATGCTATAACAGGTTATAGATTTTAAATAGACCTATTCCCTGGCAAGTAGATAAATGTACATCAATTGGATTGAAGACGTTAGGC
>NW_016954632.1:0-2839 GCF_001483705.2 Eufriesea mexicana
GTTCGGCTCGGCTCTGGAGAGGGCAGCAATGGTGGTCACGGCACGTTAGATTCAGTTCTGCTATGTTTGATTATATTACGATTAGTTATGTTAGGCCACGAGAGCTTTGACTTTTGTGCTGTACACTGCTATACGGTGGATCTCTGCGCGCTGCGTCGTTCTAGTATGCTCTGCTTTGCTCTGGGATGGCCAGCAATAGTGGCCCAGTCACCTGAGGATGAGTTATGTTACGTTTGACTACGTTACGTTTTGTTAGGATAGCATGGGATATCTTTGAGTCTTGTGCTATACACAGATATTCTGTGGAATACTGCTTTCTCCTGAGCCCTATTATGTTCTGCTTGGCTCTGGGGAGGCAAGCAAAAATGGTCCCGGCACGTTAGGTTCAGTCATGTAACGTTTCGTTAGGCTAGGCTAGGTTAAGTTCGGTAAGGATAGCTTCGACTTTCGTGGTATACACTGATATTCGGTGGATCGGTGGACTTCTGCGCCCTTCTGTGCTCTACTATATTCTGCTTGGTCCTGTGGAGGCCAGCAGTAGTTGTCTGGGCACGTTGGGTTGAGTTATGTTACGTTTGGTTTTGTGAAGCCTGGTTATGTTAGGATAGGACATCTTTGTCTTTTGTGCGGTACACTGCTTTTCGGTGGAATTCCGCGTTCTACTATGCTCTAGTATGTTCTGCTTGGCACTGTGGCACTGCTATATTCTGCTTTGCTCTGGGGAGGCCAGGAGCAGTGGGCACTGCACGCCATGTAGAGATATTGTACGTTGGGGTAGGCTGGGTTGGTCAGGTTAGGTGAGGATATCATCGACATTTGCGCGATGCACTTATATTCGGTGGATTTCTGCGCTCTACATTGCACTACTACACCCTGCTCGACTCTGGGGATTAGAGCAATAGTGGTCTTGGCACGCTACTTTGGGTTTGGTTATGTTTGGTTATTCAAGGTTAGGTCAGGTGTGGTTAGGATAGCAATGACTTTCGTGCTACACACTACCATTTGTGTGATTTCTGTGATATACTGTGCCTTACTATACTCTGCTTGTATCTGGGGATGCCAGCAGCAGTGTTGGCGGCACGTTACGTTCAGTTATGCTACGTTCGGTTAGGTTTGGTTAGGCCAGTTTGGGTTAGGGTATCCAC
The DNA here is from genome assembly GCF_001483705.2 of Eufriesea mexicana. Classification (NCBI taxonomy): domain Eukaryota; kingdom Metazoa; phylum Arthropoda; class Insecta; order Hymenoptera; family Apidae; genus Eufriesea; species Eufriesea mexicana. The sequence goes on from NW_016954632.1 coordinate 1,146, forward strand.
GACTTTTGTAACATGCGCTGCTGCACGGTGGATATCTGCGCTCTCCATTGCACTACTATGCTCCGCTCGACGCCGAGGAGGCCAGCAACAGCGGTCGCAGCCCGATAGGTTGTGTTTGGTTGCCTTCGGTTTGGTTAAGTTAGGTTAAGCTTGGTTAGCATAGTTTTGACTTTCGTGCTATACGGTTTTATTTGGTGCACTTCTGTCATCTACTGTGCTCTACTACCTTCTGCTTGGCTATGGGGAGGCCAGGAGCAGTGGTCCCTGCACGTTATGTAGGGTCACTCTGCGTTTGGTTAGGTTAGATTAGGTCTGTTTAGGCTAGGATATCTACGGCTTTTGTGCTGCTCATTGCTTTGCGGTGGCTTCCCGGGCTCCACCATGCTCTAGTACATTCTGCGTGCCTCCGCGGGAGTCAGCAATAGCAGCCTGGTCATGTTAGGCTGTGTTATGCTTCGTTTGGATGTGTTACGATTGGCAGGGTTTGAATAGGCTGCTATGGCCTCTGTGCACTTCACTGCTATTCGAAAGATTTCTGCCCTCGACTGTGCTCTTGTGTGCTCTGCCCGGCTCTGCGGATGCCAGCAATACTGTCCTCGTCACGTTATGCTTATATACACTACGTTTGAGCATGTAAGGAAAGGTCAGGTTATGTCTGGATATGTTTGACCTTTGTGCTGTTCACTGCAATGCGGTTGATTTCTGCACATTACTGTGCTCTAGTACATTCTGCTTGCCTCTGTGGGGGCCAGCAGTAGTGGTCTCGACGTGTCAGGTTGAGCTAGGCTACGATTGCTTATGTTACGTTCGGTTAGGTTAGGATGGGATACACGGTCTTTTGCGCTATACACCGCTACTCTGTGGATTTCTGCGCTCTAATGTGCCCTAATGTGCTCTCATTGGCGCTGGATAGGCCAGTAACATTGGTCTCGTCACGTTATGTTGGGTTACGCTACGTTTGGGTAGGTTATGTTAGGTCAAGTTAGGTCAGGATATGTATGACCTTTGTGCTGTACACAGCAATGCGGCAGATTTCCACGCTCTGCTCTACCCTAGTAGACTCTGCTTGGCTCTGGGGAAGCCAGGAGCAGCGGTCGCGGCACGTCGTGTTGGGCTATGCTGTGTTCGGTTATGCTAGATTATGTTCTCGCCATGTTAGTTTGAGTTAGGTTACGTTTGGGTACGTTACGTTTTTCTATGTGCGGGTAGGCTGCTTCGACCTTTGTGGTATTCACTTTTCTTCGGTGCATTGCATATGCTCTGCTTAGCTCGGAGGATGCCAGCAATATTAGTCTCGTCACGTTTTGTTGAGATACACAACGTTCGGATAGGTTAGGAAAGATCAGGTTAGGTCAGTGCATGTTTGACTTTCGTGGCATACACTGCAATGTGGTGCATCCCAGCGCGCTGCTGTGCTCTAGTATATTGTGGTTGGCTCCGGAGAGGCCAGAAATTGTTATCTCGGCACGTTATGTTATGTTGTGCTACGTGTGGTTATGCTACGTTCGGATAGGTTGGGTTATGCTACTCTGAGTTTGTGGTATACACTGCTATACGGTGGATTTCTGCCGCCTAACGTGCTGTAATATGCTCCGCATGGCTCTGGTGTGGCCAGTAGTGGTAGCCCACCACGTTAGTTTGGGTTAGATTACGTTTCGTTGGGCTAGACTCGGAAGGTTTGGTTAGGATTTCTT
>NW_016954633.1:0-537 GCF_001483705.2 Eufriesea mexicana
TAGATACTATTGGCGTGATATAGCCATTGCAATGCTATAGAATCAGTCAGGACAATTCAATTTCAATGAGCATTTCGTCTAATATCGTGGTGAGCTAGCTTTCTTGCATAAATAAGGAGGAAAGATACTATTGGCGCCCTATACGCACTGCAATTCCAAAGAATCTGACTGGAAAATTCAATTTTATTGCCATTTTCAACTAATATCGCGGTGACCTAACTTTCTTGCATAAATAATGAGGAAAGAATGCATAAATAATGAGGAAAGACTCTATTGGCAGGCTATAGCCATTGCAATGGTATTGAGCCTGGCTGGAAAATTCAATTTTATTGTCATTTTCGACTAATATCGTGGCGACATTGCTTTCTTGTGTATATACGGAGGAAAGATTCTACTGGCGTGTTATAGCCATTGAAATGCTTCAAAATCAGGTTGGAAAATGTAATTTTATTGACATTTTCGACTAATATCGCTGTGAGCAATCCCACTTGCCAAAATAAGGAGGAAAGATTCTATTGACATGATGTAGCCACTGCA
>NW_016954634.1:0-200 GCF_001483705.2 Eufriesea mexicana
GAATTGCAATGGCTACAGTTGGCCAATAGAATCTTTCCTCCTTATTTATGCAAGAACGTAACCCCACAACGATATTACTCGAAAATGTCAATAAAATTGAATTTAGCAGCCAGATACTATAGAATTGCAGTGGCTATAGCTGGCCAATAGAATCTTTCCTCCTTATTTATGCAAGAAAGCCACCTCACCACGATATTAGT
>NW_016954635.1:0-1030 GCF_001483705.2 Eufriesea mexicana
TTAATTTGTTATTAACAATAAATTTATTAATTTATTAACTTCTTGTAAGTTCCGAATATATTCCGACACAAATACGTCGTTTGTTCAATTAATAGCCAGTAATTCCTTAATGTTTTCACTTTTATTGTAAATTTACGTTGTGAACAATTTGTTATTAACATTAATAATTTGTTACTAACGATAAGTATTATAATTTACGTATAATAGTATATGTGTTATTATTACTCAAAATGTTCGAATTGATGCTGATAATACTATTAGTTTTTCATTAATTACAATCTTCTATGCAATTAATTTACAAATTATATGCACAGATTATAAAAGCAATATCCATATGAACATTCTCATATCATTTTTGTTCTTATTTTACTTTTAATTTTGTTCATAATTAATTATTTTGTTAAACCATCGCGTCGATCGTTGTATCGAATCACGTACGTCGTCAAGTAAGTTATAATAACAAACTAATTGGCGTCAAATTATGTGCAAAAATTGTATAAGAATACTGCGCAAGGAGCCAGCTATGCGATACAGTTATAAAAGTTCATAAATTAATCGCAGAAATTGCATGATTTGTTAATTTAAAATTATTCCCAAATAATTCCCAATTGCTAATACGGTCTTCGTACCTTTTTTTATTTTTAGGTCCAGGAGGTTCAACAGCTGGTTATAAGCTTAATTTTGGATCAGTTAAATGATCATGAGCTGATTTGCTCTTACCACTAGACTTTCTATTTAATACCGCAGATTCTTCTTCATCTTCCTCTGCTTTTTCGCCAAATGATAAAAGATTGAAATTACTGTAACAAAATTTTTCATTACAAAGAATAATACTATCATAAATAAATGCTAGAAACATATATGATTTTTACTTTACTCCTGTCCTTTACTTCTTCACTTTCCTGTACTATGATATTCTTGGTATAATATCAGATAATAGATTGTCCAATAATTCTGCTTTTATCACTTTTGGAGCATAAAGTGGTTTATCATTCTACAAAACAGAGGAAATATTATATTTATATCAATT
>NW_016954636.1:0-246 GCF_001483705.2 Eufriesea mexicana
CGCAACCTAACTCAACCAAACGTGATGTGACGTCTATTGCTGCCCACCGCAGAGCCAAACAGAGCATATTAAAGGAGTGCAGATCGCAGGGATACATAGAAGATCAGTGTATAGCACAAAAGCCAAAGCTACCCTATCCTAACCTAATCAAACGTGATATAAACGAAAGTAACTGAACTCAAGCTGACGTGCCGAGAACGCTACTTCTGTCCTAGACACAGGCATGCAGAACATACCAGAGCACAG
>NW_016954637.1:0-541 GCF_001483705.2 Eufriesea mexicana
TAGCAGTGTATAGCTCAAAAGTCAGAGCTATCACCTCCTAACCGAGCTGATCGTGACTTAACCAAACGTGACATAACACAACGTGACGCGACCACTATTGCTGGCCGCCCCAGAGACAAGCAGAATATGAAAGAACGCAGTAGAGTCCAGAGGTCCATTACATTGCAGTGTTGAGCACAATGGTCATAGCTACCCTAACCTAATTCAAGGTAGCCTGACGCGAACGAACGTAATCTAACTCGACCTAACGTGCCGAGGCCACCGTTGCTGGCCTCCTCAGAGAGAAGCAGGGCATATAAGTAGACTATAGAAGTCCGCCGAATAGCAGAGTAAACCACGAAAGTCGTTGCTATGCACACCTAACGCAAACTAACATGACCTAACAAAGCTTGTCATAAATCAATCTAACGTGCCGAGACCACTGTGGCTGGCCGCCTCTGAAGCAAGCAGAGCACATTAGTGCACAGCAGAGGGCAGGAATCCACCGAATAGCAGTATACAGCATAAAAGTCAATGCTATCCTCTCCTTACATAACCAAAC
>NW_016954638.1:0-6420 GCF_001483705.2 Eufriesea mexicana
GCTTCCTTGCGTTCTGCTGATCCCAGCTGCAGGTAGGTTCCGGAAACTAGTGCACGTGAGGTTAGGATGTGACAGGCATTGAATGGTTAAGCTAGGATAGGTTCGGAATCTGTACCTGTCGCTGCTATTCGAAGGATTCTGCGCATCATTGGGGCCTCCTGCGCTTTCCAGCGGTCTGACTATCTCTGCTGCCGTTAAGCTTTATTGCGTGACGGTAGGATATGTATGGACATGTTATGTTCGCTTAGGCTATGTATTTGTGATTTTGGTTTCTGCTCGTGGGTATACGGCGCTTCATTGTGTTCTACTGCCCTCTCATGCTCTTTCCTGCGCTCTGCTGTGCCCTGTTGTGGTTAGTACATGTTACGTTAATCAAGAAATCTATTCTATTCGCAGCTGTTCATTGGTATTCGGAGCATTACTGGGCTCCATCGGGTCATCCTGCGCGCTGGTGCGCTCTCCTGCGACCAGCTGCACACTGCTGTGCGCTGTTCTGTTAACGGTTTTTTTCCAATGCGGCGCTGGACTGTGAAGCGCTGTGCTGTGGTAACCGTGCTGCTCGAAGTGGCGCCGTCTTGAGCAATAGTGCGCTGTGCTGTGCTATGCGGTAATATTCGGTGCTATTTATTGCTCTGCACTGCTGTGCTCCGATCTGCTGCGCGCAGCTGTGGTGGTAGAACTAAAAAATTTCATGCATATGTAATCGATGCTCTCTATTTCCTTCCAGATGCGCCATCCAATACAGATGAAACTCGTGGACTGCGAAAAGGGTAACAGTGTGCAAAAATTCAACGGCTCATTCGGAAGAAGTACCAAACCCTGCACAATAATCTTCCTCTCCTATTCTTGAATATGAATAGGCCTGTTAGCGTGTAATTCCAGCTTTTGCACAGCATATACCGTTTTTCGGTAAGCTTCGAGCGTCTGATACTGCGCGCAATAGGAAATGAAAGATGGAAATCGGAAGGGTGAAATTTTATATTATAACTGAGTCAGGAATGTATGATACACAATGCAATGTTTCTTCAAACTGTTGATGGCCATTCGTTTAATGCGCAGGTGAAGGAAAATTGCAAAGAATGTATGATACATAATGCAATGTTTCTTCAAACTGTTGATGGCCATTCGTTTAATGCGCAGGTGAAGGAAAATTGCATTAAAATTATTACTTCAAACGTAGGCAGCGAAATTAGGATAATTTTGTGAAGAAAGGGTAGATAAGCAGTTAACAAAAGGAGCACAAAGCATCAATCAAGATACTGCTAACTGTTATAATCGTCATTAGTCAAGTATGTAGCCAATGATAATAGTGTGTAATGCGATAATTTGTCAAATCCATAACATTAAACAATTGGCAGATTTCAATCATCATTGTAACCAGATTTGTTAATTAATTGATTAAATTTATTCCAAAATTCGGGAGTAGGTACTTCGTTCGATATAAAATCTTTGCTCACGTTTTTCATGTAGCATAGGCTTAGTGCAGTCCAAATTAAGTCATATACCCTTTACATTCTCCTGGTTTGCAAACACTACGAGGTTAGTTTGTTGAATTATGTGACCCTACTAATTAAAAAATATTCTTAATATTATTAGGCAAAACCTTTATATCTCGTACGTAAAAGACAAAGCGCAGCAAACCCTCAAACTAGTCGCTATCTTCATCCCTCATTTCATGCTCAGCCCTTCCCACTCAATTACTGCTTAGGAAGTGCACTTTTCTTCCTTGCACTGCTTGGTTAAATATCTTTTGACTTCATAACATCCACAAACCCTCAATCCAGTCAATTAATTGGTACCTTATGGTCACGTCTTAAACTACATTCTGCATCGCCATCGTGTCGCAAGTGTGACGTCCCAAAACGCCTAACTGACGCCACCGGAAGTAGCACTCAGCAAAGGCACTCACTAACCCAGCAAACGCAAGATAAACAACCTTATCTCATCCGACGAAGGACCGTGCTATAATAAAGGACCGATCAAACCGCCCAAAGGTCTGTCTTGACTGAGCCTCGAGGCAACGAGGTGTTTAACGTCACTTGTAGTTAATAAAGAACTCGACCTATTTGGAGCTAAACATTTCATTTGTCGTCACTCGGAATGTTACGTGACACTTTGTCGACCTGTGCCAGGATAGTGATCAATGCCCTGAGATAACCAACGACTGCCCAACCACGGTTAGTAGGACATGGTACTACGTGTCACCTCTAAGGAAAGACGCACTATCACGAACAGCGGACCCATCTATCAGGTAAAAACGCTTGCCTCATTTCTGCAATACCTCGTCAGACGTATTAGTTTTGATAGTCAAGACACAGAAGAAGGCAATTTAGTAATAAGCAAAAGCAAGGACACTGCCTCAACGAATCCGACATCTACTACGGTAGGTCCGAAACTCCGAGCCATGCCAGACGCCATGCAGAAGCAGAATGAACGCCATGAGCAAAATACTATAGAACTACAACGACAGAACAAACACCTAACAGACAAACCCAATAAAGAGAACGAAAAGCGAATAAAAGGAGTAGAGATATTGGGCAAAGGCTCAGCCAAACTTCGGGTCAGTTCTTCCACACCAGGTACCATGAAATCCAGCAAATTTGGTTCACCAATAACGAGTGACAGCAGTACGAGCACAGCTACAGGACAAGAGCCACAACCACCTGATATGGAACGAAAGAAAATCCCACCACAGATACCAATCCAAGATGATTCCTTCGAAGAAGAATATGACCATATACCAGATGCTGTAGCTGCCTCGCCTACGATAGAAGGAATCAGGCATATCCCGATCCTCAATGGAGATAACGATACAGGAGATAAAGGCTTCGTTAAGGAGGTGAGAGGAGTGCGCGACATGGGTGTAGGAAAGGAATTGTTACTCAAAGCCATTAAAGTCGAGAAGAAATGCAGCATTAGGAATAAGAAATGTGCACATAGAATCATTTGGAGAATTATATGAAGCGCTGCGACGGAACGTAGGAAATCAAGTCACTACTGAAGAATATAGTGATCACTTGCGAGAACTAAACAAGATATGTATGAGAGCACCCAGAACTTCAACATACGCTTCAGACTATACTGGATAGATTGACGTAAGCCATAACTAATAAATACCCTCAGCCGCTAACCAAATGTATGATGATGGAAGCAACAGTGAGTAAGGTCAATAGAATACATCTAAAAAGATTGAAACGGAGTATCGGGAGAATACTTTCATCAAACGAGCCACAATCAGTAATAGAAGCAGAAAAGAATGCTGCCGAAGTATAACGCTACTTACGTGAAGAACAATTCGAATGGAAGCAATTAAACGGTAACATGAACTCATAACGCACGCCCACTCGACAACGCCAATACGACTCACAAAGAAATGAAGGGCAATGAGTAGCACTCAGACGCATCGCTCTCCCCACAGGAAGCAGTTTCGACCGATTAGAACGCACACCGCTTTCAGATCAAGCTCAGATGGAATGCTTCAATTGTAAGAAAACCGTACACCTAGCTAACCAATGCCAACAATCAGATTTCCCCCCAGCCATTCAACGCAACCTACCGCCAAACGTGAACCAAATTCAGTTAGAAGAGGTCAGCGATCCAGAATTAGAATCAACTGAACCACAGGAAGATTACTTATTACAAGAACCAATACCCCAAGAGGAAGGACCGTATACCTCATCGACAAAGCGGCTGGAATCAGCCTACTGAAAGAGCTGAAGGTTTGCAGCAGTCTTCCCGGCAGGTAAACCACAAATTTTTCCATGGGACAAGACAAATGCACGACAATCAGTTTCATAAACCTCAAATTTTTGGCCAATCACATAAAGTTTATTTAATATTAGAGGATTGTCCCGTAATATAACACGGTATATTTGAGTTACCACACTTAGAAAAATATAAATATGAAGTCTCCATTGACAAAGCTATACTCAACGATAATATATTATATTTCCAGAAACAAACCGAGGTACAGCCAGGAGAAACAAGAGTTGAAACTACCTATCTCTAGGGAACACCGACGCGAGTATGCTTCTCCATTTCTGGTGAGACTGGCAGAGAAATCAATAATCAAATTTATAATAGACATGAAACAAACCAGATAGACAAACTCAGAACCTATATAAGGGCAAGTCATATAGAGAAAAACATTCGCGAGCAGATAGAAAAAATTTTAACACACTACATCGATATTTTCGAACTGGAAACTGACACTTTACCCAGAACTAATTTAACCAAACACGCCATTACACTAAAACAAAACAAAATCTTCAATACCGAATCATAGAGGCCCCCTGAATCTAAAAAGCAGGCAATAGAAAGACAGATGACAGAAATGCCTAATAAAGAAAATTATAGAAGAATCAGACTCCCCTTACAATGCCCCCGTATGCGTCGTACATAAGGAAGCCGACGCATCCGGAAAGCAAAAATGGGGTACAGTAATTGTCTTTAGAAAATTGAACGAATTAATGGATCAAGACTCGTATTCCCTATCAGACAATGACGATATTCCATCTCAGTTAGGAAATGCCAAATTTTTTCCGCACTTGATCTGTCCTCCGGTTTTCATCAAATAGCAATGGATCCATCATCAAAGAAATATACAGCGTTTAGCACACGTCAGGGACACCATCATTTGAACCGCATGCCGTTTGGATTGAAAAATGCCCCGTCACATTCCAACGCAGGATGGATACGGCACTCAAGGGATTGATATAAAAGCATGCTTTGTCTACCTCATTGACATTACTATAATTGGCGATACAATAGGAGAACATGACGAGAATCTTGCAATAGTACTACAACGGCTTAGAGAACTCGGACTTAAGATCCATCTGGATAATTGTGAATTATTGAAACATGTATTAGAGTACCTTGGCCACTTAATCACCGCTGATGGAAAGAAACCAAGCACCAAAAAGTTGTATGCAGTAAAAAACTCCAAAATTCCAGCTAACTCAACCGAAATCAGATCATTTCTTGGACTGTATTGATATTGCCGTAAAGTCATTAAAGAGGTCTCAAATATTGCTAAACAGACTTGATAATGAAAGAGACACCATTCTTTATGACGGACAAACAACAGAACCGTCTTCTCTGGTTAAAGAAGGCCTTATGCAAGGCAGCAGTACTGACATATCCTGGCTTCAACAAACCATCCACAATAATGACGGATGCAAGTAATGCCGACTACGAGCCACTCAATCCCGGGGTGACCATCCATGTTGCTATATCCCTGCACACTGGATCCACCTGAAAGGAACTATTCCACGATCGAAGAGGAATGGCTCGCAATAGCTTGGGCAGTAAGAAGACAGAGGCAGAACCTGTTAGGACGAAAATTCCTAGCGAGAACTGATCACCAGGCCCTATTGTGGCTGCATAATAGCAAAGACACCTCATCAGGCTTAATGAGAAGGAAACTAAGGTTAGAGGAATATGAATATGAAATCGACTACACCGAAGGAAAATATAATACAGCTGCAGACGCACTCGCTACAATGCACATAATAACACAACCACTAGCAGCCGACGAAACAAACGACAAACACCACATGCAGGAATTTCACAAGTGGGAAGAGGAAACAGATCTAACTCCTCGCCTAAAAATAATTCCTAACGCTCACATATTCCGTCAACCAACAAAAATGGAATTAGACAGTTATGACAAAATCAAATGGTTTAATGGATTATGCCACATAGCTAAAGACCAGAGCAAGATAGGAATAGGAGGCAACGCATTTACTGAAATGGAAAAGAACCGCGTTAAAGTCCTCTTGATGTACATAAATCATAAAGTCTGACCGATACAATTTGCATGGGAGCCGACTAAAGACTTAGCACATGAAGAAATAGAAACAGTGATAAGAGAAGACCATGGCGACACTATAGGACACCTCGGAATTCAGAAAACTTACCAGCGTATAAATGACAAGTACAAAGTACCGCAAATATTAGGAATACTTGAACAATTCATAGAACACTGTGACGCACGTCAAAAGGAAAAATTAAGAAGGATACGGCCTAAAGAGATACCTGTAAATATTGAAGCTCCGACGCAACCTAACAACAAAATTAGCATGGACATAATAGGACCAATGACCAAAACAATGGAAGGAAACCAATTCATTCTGAACATTCATGACGAATAAACAGAATACTTGATACTCGCACCACTAAGAGACCAACAAGCCAAGGCCATAATAAACGCTTTACTCACACACTATGTCTGCATATTTTCTGCACCAAAGGCTATTATTACTGACCAAGGACAAAGTTTCATAGGCGAATTGACGACGAAGTTCGAGAACATGTTCAAGATGAGACACATTAAAACTACCGCCATCCAACCGCAATCCAACGGATCAGTAGAACTTACACACGCAACAGTAAAATATTTAATAGGATCCGGCCTACACG
>NW_016954638.1:6461-13093 GCF_001483705.2 Eufriesea mexicana
AGAATAAGGCAAACCACGATTCCAACGAGTTTACACTTCTTGTATTAACACTTGGAAGAAATGCCAATATACATTCCCCTGTAGCCAAGACAGCAGGTTTTACTTACACTGAAACATTCGATCAGTGTCAAAAACGGTTTAATATCCATCTAACACTAGTCAGAGAAACACTATTGAGGAGCAAAAGAAGATACCAGACGGATCAATTGAAAAAGACAGTAAAACTAAGATCATATTTAAAGAAGGGGCTTTGTATTGGTACATAATATCCATAAACACGATAAATAGGATGAAGGATGGTTAGGCCCATACCGAAAACACGGAGTTCATACACCATACTATGAAATTATTTTAAGCAACCAGTTGAAGGAGGTGCACGGGAGATTACTTCCGCTGCACGCTACGGGCTCGCTCTAGAATTTATTACCCTAAACGATAGCATTATATTCCATGAGAAGATTGCTAAAGTATATATGTACCCTTCTAACATTAATATATTTATAGGCTTAGGCATATGTGTAGTTCATTCTCAAATAGTCCTTATAATATTTCATGTAAAAATCTACAGGAATATTGTAACGCGGAATGTCTACATAAGACTGAAGTAAATTCGATACAGCTTAAAGCCGACAAACTGCGAGACCTAGAAACACAATTGTGACGTATCACACACAAAAGAGTAAAAAGGGGCATGATCGATGCAATAGGATCAGCATCCAAAGGTTTGTTTGGAAGACTACATGCAAACGACTTGCAAATTATCAATACAAGTATTGACAATTTATTCGAGGAAGCAAATCAGCTTAAAACCTAAGTTACTAATCAAACAGTTCAAATTAGGAGAACCATTAACATACATAGCTTGCAGCGACTTAATAAACTCAGCGCAGTCCTCAAAAATCATGTAAAAGACATTATACAAGACGAAATCATCAATGAAAAACTAATTATGATAGAAAGTTCCATTTATGTACCTCATTTACAACTAGACGAGATATTTAACGTAATACTGTACGGAAAACAAGGGATCATAAGCCTACAAGCAATTCATCACGATGTTTTTATTCAAAATAAGCACTATAATAACACCGGTAAACGAAAATTTCCAACACATCTTAGACATAGCATATCTCACATTGTTCTCCCAAGAAAGCAAAATTTCCTTCAAATCCCTGTTCCCCGTTTTGCAAGAAATGAAATGGGATATAGAGCATGTGTACCCCATGCCAAACAAGGAAAACCGGGTATTCACGGCACCATTGATCGAAAGAACGATATTTTCCTCTTCCGGTATACTTTATATTAATGTAGAACAAAGATACTTGGGCAAAAAGTGCAAGACACTTAATAACTTTTTTTTATGCAAGCAACCGCAACCCTTAAACGACCGCCAAGCCAAACCCGACTACGCCTCTAAAATATTGACTGTTGATAACAATATCGAAATCTCTCAATTCACAATTTATAAGACCGACCAAATAACATTCATACAACTGCAAACAGAGAAACAATACAAAGCGATACCTAAACAAGACAGAATTAACTGTATTTAAGGAAAAGGTACATCAGAATGTAGAGCTGAAACAAGCCCCACTATTGCGATTGAAAGAAACATGCGACACTTTGTACGGGAATAATCACATAAGGATAGGAGGGACCACTGTAAATATCGCCTACGAAACAAAAATTAAAACATTCCAAATTGATAATGGCTCAAACTTCAGACACATTAAACCAGCTGACGGATAAGTCGAACCAACTTCAATATTCCCATAGGATAGGCCAAGTATATTCATGGGGACTGACCATAATTCAAATAATAGTATCTATCTCGCTCGCGATAACAGGTTTGTTCCTCGCTAATATATTAGGACGAAAATATGTTGCCTGCAAAACACTCTATAAATATATTATGTCGCGGAATCAAGAGAGACCGAACCGGGACACAAAATAATAAAACTCAAGCTACACCAACCGCAACTTCACCACCAATCAACCTATACACCACTATGTTGGAGACCAACAACAACCCAGGTGTTATATTTGAAGTGGATCTCCCAGGAACCGTGACTGTAGAGCCCAGAATGGCTAAGTTTCTCAAGCCCATCCTCGAGAGACGAGTGTGAGGCACCAAATTCTATATATGGAGGGGGGAATGTGATATCCCAAACCGCCCAACTGACGTCATCGGAACCAGCACCCATATTACACAGCAAACGCTAGATAACCAATCTTATCGTATACGAGGACAAAGATCCGGACCATTACAAAAGCCAGACCAAACTGGCCAATAATCAGTCTTGATTGAGCCTTGAGGCAACGTGGAGTTTAACGTCACTTGTAATTAATAAAGAACTCGATCTATTCGGAGCTAAACATTTTATTCATCATCTCCCAAATTTTTACGTGACACAGGCATCGAGAAGCTACGGCGGATTCGGGGAACTGGAAGGCATGTGAAATCTGTATGACGGTCAAATTTTGTACTCGCCTTAACTAATGACTTTATTCCGGACTGTGGTTGTTGAAACGTGGGGAGGAAGTAGTCATGACTTGGGACAGATGTTATAGCACAGTACTCTACGAAATAACAGCGCAGCCTGCAGGTTTCTATCTTCCTTATATCGAAATTCATTTTACGCACATGTCGCATATGTATTCGCTTAATGTCTTCAGTCTTTAACACCGCAAACGAACATTAATTAGCATCTACAATTACTACTACAAATTCTACCGGTGTATGGGAAAAATCGCGGCAACGCAATAATGCATGGCGAATGTGTTAAAAGAAGACAGAACAAGGAGGATATGATTTTTTAAAAGCCACTCTTCTATAATCTTCTATAATGTGTTATGGTGAATACGAGTATAGGAGCAAATACTGGTTGACGTGTCACGTTTGTGAAACAAGTAAGCAAGAGGAAACGATTTTTGCTATCTTCATTTTTATCCTTAGATAATATTCTGAAAATAGTAACAGTGTCTTCAGAGTCTTTATCAATTTTTTATTACGATAACTTTTTTGTGTAACGATAACCCACCCCCTCTCAAGTAAAGTTTGTCTGTAATCAAAGATTATTTTTTTTACCGACATAAACCGCTCTAAAGTTATTCGAAAGGCACTGAAAATTATAGAGTGGACTATCAACTTGTTGCATACTGCAGCTACTGCTGTGTTATTTCATGAAGAATTTCTACTTTTCTTCGGTCTAAAATGGAAGTTTATGTGTAGATGCAGAGTGCAAGTGGCATTAAATTTCAGTTACCATTACTGGCGTTCTATATAGGTTTTATATGAATAACTTCCTCATCTGTTTTGTCCGATATGACTATGTACATGCAGATAAAGGGTTGAATTGAGACAAACCTTGCTCTGCATATTCCCGCTTAAGTGGTATTCAATTCTACTTCAATTTATGTGTACAGAGTGGTCATAGAGAAGTGGATTTGTAAATTTGTAATAAAAAAATTTACGTGGAAACAAATGATTTAGCTAAAGCCTTTGAATTATGTTTCTCGGTGTTCTTAAATGTATAAGTTGACATAGACAACGGCTTATTTGTTCTTGAAAGTTAAATAGAAAACTCAGATTAGATTTGTATTATATAATATGTAGTTTTGTATGAAACATTGTGGCCTATGGAATTCCATTATATAAAAATGAACGTAAAGATGCTGTTGTATTCTAAATGACGTAGAATAATTTGTTTTTCTGTTTCCTTCATAAGAACAGAGTTTTGTGGTAATGTCTAAATAAATTCAGAGGAGATAGTTTGGATTTAGCCTAAATTGTATATATCGGCAATGTACTACTTACAAATGGTTGTATTGGTTGCTTTCATATACCATGGGAGTACTTCTCTTCCTTTATAATCTATTTCCAATAGCTTGTGAAAATTGCATTTTGCCTTATATGTGTCGTCATTTCAAAATGCCTGCCCCTTTAACCTCACACCGTAATCGATTGTCTACACATCATAAACCACAACTACTGAATTATCAAGCAACGTTTACGGAGGAAAGTTTCTTTCCATATATAGAAGAGTAAAGAATTGAAATGAAATTCTTTGCTGCATAGAATATCAAAATCAACCAACCATCTGCTATAAATGATCGCTCACGATCACGTGCATCCAAGACCGGCCACGAAATCTTTGGAAACAATATAAGCTCGAAGAGCAGAGCTTCGACACACGAATTACGTCAGGTAATAGAATGGAAAATAATTAAAGCCATTTATGTAAATATTTTGAGAATATTTTACAGCAACGGAAATTCGATATAATACTGGAATAATTATAGTACAAATTGTTTCTAATTATAGTGAAAATTGTAGTACTGCATATTATGTCCTTACAATATTATATTACGCGCTTCCTGCGTATTATAAATTAACGCAGCGTCACGTTTGTGATATGATACTGCGTATACAATTTCGTAAGACTTTTGTTATACTTAGGTAAATGATGGGTCACTGTCCTCCGAAGATAATTCAATCTAGATGTTTAGAAATCAAATTTGTTTCAAGCGATGCTACTTTAGATGAATTAACTGGCCACAGTTAGCAGTAATTAAGAATATTATCCTCTGCGATTCGTTTTCTTCATAGCACTAGCCAATAAATTGACATTTTGTGGAGATGCACCTTGCGACAACACATATATGTAAACATTTATTTTTCGTGCGAAGGTGGCAAACAAATTCTATGTTACAAATTAAATCTCGCCTAAAACAAAATAAATTATACATGCTGAGAACAAAATTTTACGCCGCTCTGATGCCGTTATGGACGATCAAACATACCCTAGCAGTATCACAAAATATTTCGGAATAAATGAATCTCAAACGTGCGTTAAATTTGTAATCCTTGTAATAACTATTGGCCCAGAAGCAATGGACTTAGATTCGAAACAATGAATTACTCTGCTTAAAGGTGAAATTCAATTGATTCTAAAATTGATTAGGCAAAACTTTGCTAATTCCCGTGAACTGAGAATTCACTCGATACTTAAATAGAAGCTGATTATCTTACAAACATACGGCAATCGTTTACATAACCATACCCAACAAGTGGAGCACACTTTCTCTTCGCAGCAGTAATACGATTCTCGTGTAAGTGCAGATTGCGTGTAATACATTAGAGCGAGTATTCCATTGAATCAATAACGTATTCGGTATCCAATTCATGCCAGAATTCGTTTAGAGCATGCAATCAGACACGCACAATTGCACTCGAAGGAACGAGCTGAAGGTATCGTAAAATTAATTGCTCTATACGTAACTGTTTTAAAAGATATAGTAGCTCTATAGCTTAAAAAAGTGACATAGCAAAAAGCTAGATACATTCCATAGAATAATCATTACAACAGCGTTTATCAGCATTTCTGTATAGAATTGGAGCGCAACTTTGATCCAGCATCAACCAAAAATTTCCAAATAATTGACCAAAGTGTACCTCAAAGTTCTAAACAATTCCCTATCAAAAATTACAAATAAATTCTTCGCGATATTCTGCAATATTGCAAGCAAACTTTTATGAAAAATCTCCACTGATGTCACCAAAGGTCTCGTCAAAATTATAGCTAAACGAAAGATAATATATTCTGGGAGAAAGTCCTCCGTGACTCAGTGACCTATAAAATACTGGCTGGGCCACGTCTAACTACTCTCGTCGATCCTGCACACGGTGGACGTTTTTAGAGGTAGTTCAGAACGGATGAACGTCGATGAAGCCACCTCTGACACGTGCGGCTACTTCAGTTCGGCGTGGAATAGAGGGAGCAACATGAGCCAGCGGGTGGCGGCCGCGCGGATGGAGAGAATGCTTTATTTATACCGCTGAACTTCTGCTTATTTCGGCCGACTCCGTGTCCCGCATAAGAAACGACAGACTCGGGCAGGTGTTACGCTTCATCCACGTTCCATCCATTCTAAGAATTTTTGCGAGCAAGTAAGTCACATGTGGGTGAACTCCATTCCCGACAGGGCAGAACTTTCGATCGTCCTGGTATGGCGGAGGTTGTCAAAATCCTAAACACAGCGGCGGAGATGTCGCGAGAGATAAGAGGTGAAATTTTGGATGAAGTGTTGGAAGATGGAGCGGAGATACCTTTGGTCTCTGAGAAATCTAGAGAGAGCCATGATATCACGGCACTGTGGTAGTTGAGTTATGAGTCAAGGTTAATAAGGAATATAGAGTGGTTAGGGATACATCAGATATGTAGTCCTGAGTCACTATAGCATGCGAATTATGGACGTACTTCAGTCAAACCATTTTAGAGTGCATGATTGTTGAAGATGAGGAGTATTCATTTTGTAATCAAGGGTCTTGGTCAACTCTTAGTTACCAAACATATTTTCGCCTTTGTTCCTCGTACGTGGTAGGGTATATCTATTTACATCTCTTGTTTCGTTTATCTTCGTACCTGCGACGAAAGTTGTTCCGAGTTTTCCAGCAGTTTGGAAACTGACGAAAATTAGAATGTAGGTAACGTTTCACCAAATAGCCGAAGGGTAATAAGGCTGAGAATGCGAGAAAGGGATCTGTGACTGTTGTAGATACATAGAAGAATGACAAAGATGTAGATTTTATATGTTCGCTTAGGAATTTGAAATTGATAACTGATTAAAAT
>NW_016954639.1:0-282 GCF_001483705.2 Eufriesea mexicana
ATCCAATTTTACTTACATTTTAGACTAATATCGCGGTGAGCCACCTTTCTTGCATAAATAAGGGGGTAGATTCTAGTAGCGTGCTATAACCATTGCATTGATATAGAATGTGTTTGGAAAATTCAAATTTATTGACATTTTCGAATAACATCGTTGGGAGCTAACTTTCTTGCATATTTAAGGAGGAAGGAATCTAATGGCGTGCTATGGGTATTGCAAAGCTATAGAATCCTCCTGGAAAATTCAATTCTATTGACATTTTCGACTAATATCGTGGTGAGC
>NW_016954640.1:0-554 GCF_001483705.2 Eufriesea mexicana
GGATGCTTTCTGCGCTCTGCTGTGCTCTAGTGTATTTTGCTTGGCTCATGTGAATCAAGCAATAATTGTCCCGGCACGTTAGGTTGAGGTAGGTTGCGTTTGGTTATATTAGGTTCGGACAGGCTAGGATAGGGTAGCTATTACTTTTGTGCTGTACAATGATATTCGGCGTATTTCTACGCTATATACTGCTCTACTCTACTCTACACGTCTCTGGGAGGCCAGTAACAGTTGTCCCATCACGGTAGATGAGTTATGGTACGCTTGGATACCTTACGTTTGGTCAGGTTTGGAGGGGCTAGCTATGACTTTTGCGCTATACATTGCTATTCGGTGGACTTCTGCGCTATACTGCGCTCTAATTTGTTATGCTTGGCACTGGGGAGGCCAAAAATTGTGGTCTCTGCTCGTCAAGTTTAGTTAGTCTTCGCTTGGTTTGGTTAGGTTTGGTCGCGTTAAGTTTTGGACTATTTGAATTTTGTGTCTTACTGTGATAATTCGTGGCCCTCTGCGCTCTACTGAGCCCCAGTATATTCTGCTTCGCTGAGGGGATT
>NW_016954641.1:0-255 GCF_001483705.2 Eufriesea mexicana
CGCCTTACCCTATTCCATCAGCCTGTCTCTCTGGGGCCCAGCAATACTGGTCGCGGCACATTATGTTTAATTAGACTGCGTTTGGCGGGTTAGGTTACATTGGGTTAGGTAGGATAGCTTTGACTTTGTGCTCAAGACATTTGCCCTATGGACTTCTGTGCTCTCCTGTGCTCTACCATATTCTGCTTGTGCCTGGGGACACCAAAAATAGTGCTCGCCGCACGTTAGCTTGCGTTACATAACGTTCACATAGAT
>NW_016954642.1:0-4780 GCF_001483705.2 Eufriesea mexicana
TATGTATGGCTGTATTTATGGTTGAATGTATGGGTGTATGTATGGGTGTATGTATTGATGTATGTATGGTTGTACGGATTGGTGGGTTGATGTATGGATGGATGGATGTATGGATCGATCGATGTATGGATGGATGGATGAATGGAAGGGTGGATGTATGGATGGATGGATGTATGGATGGATGGCTGTATCGATAGATGGGTGTATGGATGGATAGATGTATGGATGGACGGATCTACGTATGTATGCATGTATGGATGTAAATATGTATGCATGTATGGATGGATGAATGTACGGTTAGATGGATTTATGAATGGGTGGAAGAATGGATGGATGTATGGATACCTGTATGGCAGGGCGAACGTACGGATGTATGTATGGATATATGTATGGTTGTATGTATGGGTGTATGTATGGGTGTATGTATTGATGTTTGTATGGTTGTATGGATTGGTGGGTTGATGTATGTATGGATGTATGTATGGATGGATGCTTGAATGTATGGATGTATTTGAGTTATGTTTGTATGTGTGCATGGATGTACGAATGTATGGATGTCCGGATGCATGGATGTATGGATGTGTGGGTGGATGAATGGATGTATGGATGGACGGAAGAACGGGGGTATGTATGGATGCATGTTTGGATAAACGTATGGATGTGTGGATGGATGTATGAAAGAATGTATGTATGGCTGTATGTATGGATGAATGTATTGGTGTATGCATGGATCTGTGTATTGATGTGTGTATGGCTGCATGAAAGGATGGATGGATTAGTGGATGGATGTATGGATGGAAGGATGTAAGTATCGAAGGATGTATGGATGGGTGGATGTTTGGTTGGATGGATGTAAAGAAGTATTGATGTATGAATGGATGTTTGGATGGATGTCTGTATGGATGGGTGGAATTGTGTATGGATTGAGGTACGTATGGACGAATGTACGGATGTATGGATGTATGGATTTGTATATGTATGGATATATAGATGGATGGATGTTTCGAATGATGGAGGTACGAATGGACGGGTTTATGGATGTATGGTCGTGTTGATGTATGGATGTATACATGGATGGGTGAATGAACGGATAGATTTATGGATCGATGAATGTATGGATGAGTGGATCTTTGGATGGGCAGATGTATGGATGGATGGATATATGGAAGGGTGGATGTATGGATGGATGTATGTATGGATGGGTGGATGTATGGATGGATGGATTGTGGACAGGTGGATGTACTGATTGATGTACGTTTGGATGCATGGTTGCTTGGATGGATGGATGTATGGATGGTTTGAGGTATGGATGGATGGACGTACGGATGTATGGACGCATGGATGTACATATGTATGGATGTATTGATGTATGGACGTATGGGTGTATGGATGCATAGATGTTTGGATGGATGAATATGTATGGATGTATTGATGTATGGACGTATGGGTGTATGGATGGATGGATGTTTGGATGGATGTATGTATGGATGTACGTTTGAATGTACGGTTGTATTTGAGTAATGTATGTATTTATGTATGGATGTGCGAATGCATGGATGTACGGATGCATGATTGTATGGAAGTGTGGGTTGATGTACGGATGTATGGATAGATATATGTGGGGATCGATGGATGTATGGAAGGATGTATGTACGGATGGATGCATGTATGGATGTATGGACGTATGGATCTATGGATGTGTGTGTGGATGAATGGTTGGGTGGATGGACGGAAGAAAGAATGAATGGATGGGTGGATGAACGGTTGCGTGGATACGTGGATGGGTGTATGGATGAATGGATAAATGGATGGATGTATGGATGCATGGGTGAACAGATGGATGGATGTATGGATGTATGTATGGATGTTTGTATGGTTGTATGTATGGATGTATGCATGGATGTAAGTATGGATGTATGTATGGTTGTATGCATGGAAATATGAATGGGTGTTTCTATGAATGTATGTATGGGTGTATGTATGGATGTATGAAAGGATGTATGTATGGATGTATGTTTGGTTGAATGTTTGGGTGCATGTATGGGTGTATGTATTGATGTGTGTATGGTTGTATGGTTGGATGGATGAATGGGTTTTTGGATTGATGTACGGATGAATGGATGTACGGTAGGATGGATGTATGGATGGATTGATGTATGGATGGATGGCCTTATGGATGAATGGATGTATGGATGGATTGGTGGATGGAAGTATGTATGGGAGGACGTATGGATCGATGGATGTTTGGATGGGTGGATGCTTCGATGGAAGAATGTATGGAAGTATGGATATACGTATGGATGTATACATGGATGGATGGGTGTATGGATAGGCGAAAGTGTGGATGGATTGAGGTACGGATGGACGAATTTACGGATGTATGGATGTGTGGATTTATTTATGTATCGATATATGGATGGATGGTTGTGTCGATTGATGGAAGTACGAATGGACGGGTTTATGGGTGTACGGTCGCGTGGATGTGTGGATGAATACATGGATGTTTGTATGAATGGATAGGTTTATGGATCGATGGATGTATGGATGGGTGGATCAATGGGTGGGCAGATGTATGGATGGATGGATGCATCGAAGGATGGGTGGATAGGTGGATGTATGTATGGTTGGATGGCGGTACGGATGTATGGGTGTATGGGTGGATTGAGGTATGGATGGACGGATGTACGGAAGTATGGATGTATGTATGGATGTGTGTATGGGAGTATGTATGGGTGTGTGGATGTACGTATGGATGTATGTATGGATGGATGGTTTTAAGGTTGGACGGATTTATGGATGTATGGATGTGTGGATGTATGGATGTACGAATGTATGGATGTACGAATGTATTTATGTATGGAGGCATATAAGTATGGATGTATGGATGGGAATATGTGTGGATCGATGGATGTATGGATGGGTGCCTGTATGGATTGATGGATGTATGGATGGGTGGATATATGGATGGATGGATGGGTGGAGAGGTGGATCTATGGATGGATGTATGTATGGATGAATGGACGTATGAATGGATGGATGTATGGATGGATCGCTGTATGGATGGACCGATGTACGGATGTATGGATGCATGGATGTATATATGTATGGATGTATGGTTGTATGGACGAATGGGTGTATGGATGGATGGATGTATGGATGGATGAATGTATGGATGTACGTTCGAATATATGGTTGTATTTGAGTCATGTATGTATTTATGTATGGATGTACGAATGTATGGATGTACGGATGCATGCATGTATGGACGTGTGGGTGGATGTATGGATGTATGGATTGAAATATGTGTGGATCGATGGATGTACGGATGGGTGGATGTATAGTTGGATGGATGTATGGATGTACGATGTATGGATCTATGGATGTGTGTGGATGAATGGTTGGGTGGATGGACGGAAGAATGAATGAATGGGTGGGTGGATGAAGGGATGCGTGGATACGTGGATGGGTGTATGGGTGACTGGATGGATGGATGGATGTATGGATGCATGGATGAACGGATGCATGGATGTATGGTTGTATGTATGGATTTTGTCTGGTTGTATGTTTGGATGTATGCATGGATATAAGTACTTGTGTACGTATGGTTGTATGCATGGATAAATGTATGGGTGTTTGTATGGATGTATGAATGGATGTATGTATAGGTGTATATAAGGATGTATGTATGGATGTATGTGTGGTTGAATGTTTGGGTGTATGTATGGGTGTATGTATTGATGTATGTATGGTTGTATGGTTTGGTGGGTTGATGTATGGGTGGATGGATGTATGGTTAGATGGATTTATGGATGGGTGGATGGATGGATGGTTGGATATATGGATGCATGTATGAATGGGTGTTTGTATTGTTGTATGGATGGGTGTTTGTATGGATGGATGGATGGAAGTATGAATGGACGTATTAATGGGAGTATGGGTGGGTGTATCGATGTATGTATTGACGTACATAGGGATGTATGTATGGATGTATGTGTGGACGTAAGTATGGATGTATGTATGGATATATGTATGGATGTATGTATGGACATATGTAACGTGGTATGCATGGATGTATGTCTGGTTGTATGGATGGATGTATGGATGGATGTATCGATGGTGGGATGGACACATGGATGGTTGGATGTACGCATGGATGGATGCATGGATGGATGGAGGGATGGACGTATGTATGGAAGGATGGATGGGTATATGTATGGAGGGACGTATGGATGGTTGTGAGGGTATATTTATATGTGTGCGTGGGGATGTATGTATGAATATACGGATGGATGTATGTATGGATGTATGCATGTGTGTACGTATGGATGTATGTTTGGATATATGGATGGACGGATGAATGGATTTTTGGATGGATGTACGGACGGATGGATGGACGCATGGATGGATGGATGTACGCATGGATGGATTTATGGATGGATCTATGGGTGGGTGGATGGGTGTACCGATGGATGGCTTTATGGATGTATGAATGGTTGTACGACTGTATTGGTGGATGGATGTATGGATGGATGGATGAATGTATGGATGGATGTATGGATAGATGGATGGATGGATGTATGGATGTATGGGTGTATGGGTGCATGAATGTGTGGTTGTATGATTGGTTCGACGTACGGATGGATGTATGTATGAATGGACGGAAGGGTGGCTGGCCGGATGATTGGATGAGCGGACGGATGAATGGATATATGGATGGATGGAAGAATGAATGGATGGGTGGGTGTTTGGATGTATGGATGTATGCGTGCATCTATGAACG
>NW_016954643.1:0-261 GCF_001483705.2 Eufriesea mexicana
GTTAACTCACCACGATATTAACCGAAAATCTCAATAAAACTGAATTTTCCAACCGCAGTCTACTTCATTGCAATGTCCATAGCACGCCAATAGAATCTACCCTGCTTATTTGGGCATAAAAGACACCTCACCACGATAATAGTCGAAACTGATAGTGGTATTGAACTTTCCAGCCAGATTCTATAGCATTGCAAAGCTTACAGCACGCCAAAAGTATCTTTCCTCCTTACCTATGCAAGGAAGTTAGCACACCACGCAATT
>NW_016954644.1:0-890 GCF_001483705.2 Eufriesea mexicana
CTCTACTGTGCTCTACTATATTCCGTTTGGCCCTGGAAACGCCAGCAATAGTGTTCGCTATGATGACTTGGGCAACGGTTGGTTATATTATGTTAGCTTGGCTTGGTTTGGGTAGCTTTGACCTTTCTGCAATGCACTGCGATTCTATGGATTTTTGCTCCCTACTCTCGTCTAATATGTTCTGCTATGCTTCGGGGGACCAGCAGTGGTGGTCGCAGCAAGAAAGGTTGAGTTATGTTACGTTTGGTTGCTCTACGCTTGGGTAATTTAGGACATTGTTGCACTGACTTTCGTGCAATAAATTGTTGTTCAGTGGATTCCTGCGCTCTACTCTGCTCTACTATATTCTGCGCGCCCCAGGTTAGGCCAGGAATATTGGTCGCAGCACGTTAGGTTGGTTTAAATTACGTTCGGTTATGTTAGGTTTGGTTGGGTTAGGAAGGGCTAGCTTTGACTTTTGTGCTGTACGCTGCTATTCGGTGGATTGCTGCTATCTACTGTGCTCTTATATGCTCTGCTTGGTTCTGGGGAGACCGGCAATATCGGTCGTGGTACGATAGGCTGAGATATTCTACGTTTGGTTAGGTTCGGTTTGGGCTACGTTCGGTTATGAGAGCTTTGACTTCTCTGTTATACACTAATGTTTGGTGGCCTTCTGTGCTATACTTTGCTCTAGTATATTCTGCCTCGCTCCGGGGATGCCGGTAATAGTGGCCCCTGTGCGATAACTTGTGTTATGTTGCCTTTGATGCGGGTAGGTTTGGCTGCATTTGGTTAGGATGGCTTCGACGTTTGCGCAATGGACTGCTATCCGGACGACTACAGCGCTCTACATTGCTTTGCTATAACCTGCTGAGCCCTCGTGAGGCCAGCAGTAGCGGT
Organism: Eufriesea mexicana; assembly: GCF_001483705.2. Lineage (NCBI taxonomy): Eukaryota > Metazoa > Arthropoda > Insecta > Hymenoptera > Apidae > Eufriesea > Eufriesea mexicana. The sequence goes on from NW_016954644.1 coordinate 883, forward strand.
AGTGGCAC
>NW_016954645.1:0-489 GCF_001483705.2 Eufriesea mexicana
CTGTCCAAACGTAATATAAGCACACATAGCCTAACTTAACCTGACGTGACGAGAGAGCTGTTGATGGCCTCCCCAGCGACTGGAGCACAGTATATCGCATATGGCTACCAAATAGCAGTGTATAGCACAGAGGGCGGAGAAATCCTGACCCAACCTGAATTAACCTAGCCGGACCAAACGTAAACAAACTAAACTCAACGTGCCGGGCACACTTTTGCTGGATTCCCCATCGCCAAGCAGAACATATTAGAGGAGTGCAGAGCGCAGGAGTCCATAGAATGGCAATGAACATCAGAAAAGTCAAAGACATCCTAGCCTAGCACAAGCTATCCTAACCTAACCAAACGTGACCTTCATGACCTAACTTGTCGAAACCACAGGCTGGCCTCCACGGAGCCCAGCGGAATGTACTAGAGAACAGTATATTCTAGAAGTCCACCGCATTGCAGTTAATATCACAAAAGTCAAAGTGAACCCAACCAAACATAA
>NW_016954646.1:0-1057 GCF_001483705.2 Eufriesea mexicana
GTCCACCTGCGGCTATTGCGCTATTCACTTCAGTGCGGTGGGTTACTGCGCAGCGCTGTGCTCCAGTATTTTCTGCCTGTCTCATCGGAAGCCAGCAATGGTGGTCACGGCACGTTTGCGTGTATTACGTTACGTGCGGCTAGTTTAGGTTGGGTTAAGTTCGGTAAGGGTAGCTTCGACTTTCGTGTCACAAACTGATGTTCGGTGGATTTCTGCGCTCAATTGCGCCTTACTATGCTCTGCACGACCCTCGGGAGGCGAGCAATAGTGGCCGTAGTACGATAGGTTGTGGTATGTAACGATGGGTTTGGACAGGTTAGGCTATATATGGATAGGAGAGCTTCGACTTTCGAGCTATACACTGGTATTCGCTGGATTCCTGTGATTTACTGTGCTCTACTACACTCTCCTTGGCTCTGGGTAGGCCAGGAGCAGTGGACGCGGCGCGTTATATTGAGGTATGCAACGTTTCGTAGCGTTAGGTTGTGTCCGGTTAGGGTACGATATCTAAGGCTTTTGTGCTTTTCACTGCAATGCGGTGGATTTCAGCGCACTACGCTCTTGTTCTCTACTCTGCTCGAAACTGGGGTACGAGCATAAGCGGTCGAAGCACGATAGGATGAGTTTGGTTACGTTTGGGTTTGCTACGTTTGCATATTTTAGGATATGCCACTTTCACTTTTGTGCTATACACTCCTGCTCGGTGGAATTCTGCGATCTACAGCGCCCTACTACTTTCTGCTTGGCTCTTGGGATGCCAGGAGCAGTGGCCGCGGCACTTTGCATTGAGCCATGCAACGTTACGTTAGGTTAGGTAAGGTCAGGTTGCGTTTGGATATCCTCGACCATTGTGCTGTTCACTGCAATGCGGTTGATTTATGCGCACTACTCTACTATAGTACATTCTGCTTGAGGCTGTGGAGGCCAACAGCAGTGCTCTCGTCATGTTAGGTTGTGCTCGGCTACTTTTGGGTATATAACGTTTTGCTAGGTTAGTATAGGCTACTTTGTCTTTCGTGCTTTGCACTGCTTTTCGGCGGATTTTAGTGATCTACCG
>NW_016954647.1:0-262 GCF_001483705.2 Eufriesea mexicana
CTCTGCTGTAGCATATTCTGCTTGTCCATGTGGAGGCCAGCTATTGTGCTCGCGGCATGTTAGCTTGAGTTGGGTAGTCTAAGTACATGTTACGTTTGTTTTGGTTATAATATGATAGCTACGACCTTTGCGCTATTCACTGCCATTCTATGGATGCCTGCACTCTCGCTTGCTTTACTTTACTCTGCTCGACCCTGGGGTGCGGAGCAATAACGTTATCGGCAACTTATGATGAGCGGTGCTACGTTCGGTTAGGTTAGGG
>NW_016954648.1:0-291 GCF_001483705.2 Eufriesea mexicana
CCATACATCCACCCATCCATACATCCATCGAACCATACATCCATCGATCCGTACAAACACCCATCCATACATCCATCGATCCATACATCTACCCATCCATACATCCAAACATATATACATCCATACATCCATAAATCCGTACATCCATACATTCGTACATCCATACATCCACACATCCATAGATCAATAAATCCGTCGAACCATACAACCATCCATCCTTACACACATCCATACGCACATCCTCACATCCATACATACTCCCATACACACATCCATACATACATCCATCCA
>NW_016954649.1:0-1212 GCF_001483705.2 Eufriesea mexicana
ACAGCGATTCCATGGATTTCTGCGTTCCACTCTCCACTAATATGTTCTGCTTCGCTCTGTGGACGAAAGCAATGGTGATCGCGGCACGTTAGGTTGAGATATATTACGTTCGGTTATGTTACGATTGGTTAGGTTAGGAGGGGTAGCTTTAAAGGTTGAGATATATTACGTTCGGTTATGTTACGATTGGTTAGGTTAGGAGGGGTAGCTTTACCTTTAGTGCTATAGTCTGCTATTAGGTGGATTCCTGCGTCCTAAAGTGCTGTAATATTTCCAGCTTGGCTCTGGGAAGGCCAGAAAAAGCGGCCGCGGCACAATAATTCGAGATTTGATACGTTTGACTATTTTACGGTTGATTAGGTAAGGAGAGGATAGTATTGACTTTAGTGATTTGGTCTGCAATTAGGTGGTCCTCTGTGCCCTACAGTGCTCTAATATTATCAACTTGGCTCCGGGAAAGTCAGCAATAGTGGCCTCGGCGCGTTATGTGAGTCAGGTTACTCCCGAATCGGATGGGTTATACTAAGTTTGGTTAGGATAGCTTTAACTTATGTGCCGTGCACTACTATTCAGAGGACTTATGCGCACTGCTGTGCTCTAGCATGGCCTGCTTGGGTCTAGGGTGGGCAGCAGCGGCTGTGTCGGCAAGTTAGGTTAAATTAGGCTATGTCTGGATATGTTCCGCCGGTATGGGTTACGTTTGGGTAGCTCTGACTTTCCTTATATGCGCTGCGATTCTAAGGGTTTCTGCATTCTGCTTTCCACTAGATTGCTGTGCTTCGCTCTCGGGGGCCAGCAATGGTGGTCGCGGCACGTTAAGTTGAGTTATGTTACGTTTGGCAATGTTACGATTGGCTAGGTTAGGAGCGGGTTGCTTTGACTTTAAAGCTATAGCCCGGTATAAGGCTGGTTTCTGCTCCCTACACTGCTCTAATAATTTCATCTTTTTTCTGGGAAGGCCAATAATAGTGCTCCCGGCACGTCATGTTGATTCATGTTACATTCGGTTACGTTGGGTTATGCTAATTCTAGATACGGTCGCTTCAACATTTTCGTTGTACGCTGATATTGGGTGGACTTTTGTGCTCTACTGTGCTATAATATGTCCTGCTTGGTTTTAGGGAGGGCAGCAGCAGCGGTTTCGGCTTAATAGGTTGAGCTGCACTATGCTTGGTTATGTTCTGTTGGCTTGGGTTATGTTTGAGTAGCTTC
>NW_016954650.1:0-436 GCF_001483705.2 Eufriesea mexicana
TTCATCCATACATTCATACATACATACATCCTCAAATCCATCCACCATACCTCCATCCATCCACACATCCATCAATCTATACACCCATACATATATACATCCAGACATACATACATCCATACATCCATCCATACATACATCCATCCGTCCGTCCATAAATCCATACATCCGTACATCCGTATATTCGTATATCCATAGGTCCATACATCCATAAATCCATGCATCCATACACCCATACAACGATACATACATCCATACATATATCCATACATACATCCATACATCCATCCATCCATAGATCCATCCATACATACATTCATCCATACATACCCACATCCATACTTCCATAAATTCATCCATTGGTACGTCCATCATTCGATACATCCAAACATACATACATCCATACATCCATACATCCATACATCCATACATCCAT
>NW_016954650.1:496-1059 GCF_001483705.2 Eufriesea mexicana
CATCCATACATGCATACATCCATACATTCTTACATCCATACATTCCTACATACGTCCATGCATACATCCATGCTAACATCCATACACTCATCCATACAAGCATCCACACATACATCCATTCTTCCGTCCATTCAGCCATCCATTCGTCCACCCACACATCCATACATCCATGCCTCCGTACATCGGTATATTCTGACATCCATACATCCATGCATACATACATCCGTACATGCATGACGGAAATACGGCCATACATTCATACATCCAAGCATACAAACGTACATAAATTAATACATCCATCCATCCATACATCCATACATCCATACGTCCATCCATTCATACATCCATACATCCACACAGCCATGCATCCACAAATCCATCCATCCAAACGTACATGCATACATACGTCCATACATACATCCATACATCCATCCACTCATCCGTTCATCCATCCATACATCCATACAGATATACATCCATACATCCATACATCCATATAACCTTACATTCGTACATCCATACATTCGTACATCCATACATACATACATCCATACATCCATATA
>NW_016954651.1:0-564 GCF_001483705.2 Eufriesea mexicana
AACAAGTAAAAGTCGAGCGTACCCATAGCGAGTCTTTAGTTTCGTGGCCGATAATATAAGTATGTGGGAGTCCTCCCACACCATCGCTTGAAGTCGGCTGTGGCAATATCCTCGGTGGTAGGTAGCTAGAAGGGACGGTTGGAAAAAGGAAGGGATGCGTTTCGTCCCGGGCCTGCTAGCGGACTCATCGGTAAGGCTTGCTTAGCAGGCCCTGCCTTAGACACTGGGGATACTATTGGAAAGACGGGAAGTTATATATATAGGAAACTGGGAGTTTCCCGAGGACTTGCGGGAAAGTCCTTGAAGGCGGAATCCATCTAGTGGCGAGGGCGAGAATGATGGTCGCTACACTTGAATTTAATGAGTTGTAAATTCTGGTGTTAATGCTTCCCAAAAACTTGTGTTTCTGCTGCAGTACCAACACAGGTAAAATCTACCATTAACCTATGGTGAGGTTAACCACCGCCATAAATTCCTCTGGTCATCGTCGATTCTATAAAGTCACCAAACATATGATAACGATATAATCCAACACTTCTGACGAGTCTCTAAGATCTCTAAGAT
>NW_016954652.1:0-786 GCF_001483705.2 Eufriesea mexicana
TGTTTATGCTATGTTTGGATATGTTAGGCAAAGATATCTTTGATTTTACTGCTATACGCTACTCTTCGATGGATTGCGACGTCCTGCATTGCTGTGATATGCTCTGCTCCGCTCTTGGGATGCCAATGATAGTGGTGGCGGCACGTTATATTAAGTTATATTAAGTTAGGTTAGGCATGGATGTGTTAGGTTACTTTGTGTTTGGTTACGTCTCTTTTGACTTCTGTGCTACACCATGCTATTCTATGGACTTCTGCGCCCTATTGTGCGCTACCACGCTCTGCTTGGCACCGTGGACACCAGGAATAGTGCTCCATGCGTGTTAGGTTTAGTCATTATACCTTTAGTTATGTTAGGTTTGGTTAGATCTGGTTCGGATAGATTTGACTTTCGCGATGTACACTGCTGTTCGGAGGATTTGAGCGCCCTACATTGCTCTGTTGCACGCTGCTTATATCTCGTGAGGCCAGCAATAGCGGTCGCGCCACGTCAGACATGGTTACGTTACGTCCTCTTATGTTTCGTTTGTCTGGCATACTACCGGACAGCTTTGACTTTTTCGCTATACACTGCCATTCGTTTGATTTCTGCACTTTACTGTGCTCTAATATGCTCTGCTTGGCGCTGGGAAGGCCAGCAATAGCGGTATGGTCACGCTAGGCTGAGTCATGTTACGCTTCGCTTGGCTAGGATAGAAGAGGTTTGGTTAGGATTTCCTTGACCTTTGTGCTACACACAGCTGTTCAGTCGATATCTCTGCACTGCATTGCTCTACAAACATCTGCT
>NW_016954653.1:0-588 GCF_001483705.2 Eufriesea mexicana
CAGGAAAGTCGAAGCTACCCAAACCTAACCCAAACAAACGGAACATAAACGTACATAGCCCAATTCAACCTAACGTGACGTGAATGCCTTTGCTGCCCTCGCCAGAGCCAAGCAGGACACGCTAGAGCTCAGTACAGCGCGGAAATCCTCCTTAGAGCAGTGTACAGCAAAAGAGTTAAAGTGAACTAAAACATACTTAGCCTAACCCTATATAAAGAACGTAATATGACCTATAATTACGTGCTGAGACCCACTGTTAGTGGATTTACCAACGCCAAGCTGAAAATATTTGAGCACTGTAAGGCGCAGATATCTACCTAATAGCAGATTGTAGCATTAAAGCCAAAATTATCCTCTCCTATCCTAGCTGAGCGTAACATAACCAAATGTAACATGACCCAACCTAACGTGCCGAGACCACTATTGCTGGTCTTCCCTGAGCCAAGCTGAATATAATAGAGCGCTATACGACGCAGAAATCCAACTAATAACAGACAATAGCACTGAAGCCAAAACTTAGCTCTTCTAACCTAACTGATCGCAACATAGCCGAACATATACTATTCATTCTAACGTGCCGCGGACGAC
>NW_016954654.1:0-1124 GCF_001483705.2 Eufriesea mexicana
TGAATAGCGGTGTGTAGCATAAGAGTCAAAGGAATCCTATCCTGTCCTAACGAAGCGAAGCTAATCCAACCGCTATATGTCGAATCCTAGCGTGCCGAGACCACTATTGCTGACATCCGCAGCGACAAGCAGATTGTGCAAGGGCAAAGTAGAGCGCAGAAATCCACCGCATTGCTGTGAATACCATGAAAGCCTTAGACATCCTAGCCAAACCTGAAATAATCTAACCAAACCAAACGCAGCGTAAACCTACATGACGTGCCGCTACCATAGATCCTGGCCTCCACGTAGCAAAGTAGAATGAAATAGAGCACAGTAGATCTCAGAAATCCTGCGAATAGCAGTGTAAAGCACAAACCTCGATGCAGCATGTCCTAGCCTAGCCAAGCGTGCAATGTCCAAACGTAACATAGCCAAATCCAACTTGATGCGACCAACATTGCTCGCCTCTACAGACACAAGAAGATTGTACCACTGCACATTATACCACAGAAATCAACCGCATTGCAGTGAATTGCACAAAAGCCGCGTAAACCCTAGCATAGCCTGCGCAAACCTAACCTAACCAAACGTAGAGTAACTCAACACAACGTGCAGCGAGCACTGGTCCTCACATCCCCGTATTCAAGCAGAATGTAGTAGAACAGAGTAGATCACAGGAATCCACCGAATAACAGTGTAAAGCACAAAAGTCAAAGTAGCATATCCTAACCTTGCCAAAAGTAACATATCCAAACGTAACCTAACTCAACCTTACATGACGTGACAACCATTGCTGGCCTCCACAGAGACAAGAAGAGAATACTACAGTACAGTAGAGCGCAGAAATACTCAGAGCAGCAGTGTATAGCACAAAAGTCATGTCTATCCTCTCCTACCAAACCAAACGTAAAATAACCAAACATTGTCTAACACGACCTAACGTGCAGCGACCACAGTTGTTGGCCACCCCAGAGTGAAGCAGAATATACTAGAGCATAGTAGAACGCAGAAACACACCATATAATACTTTACAGCGCAAAAGTCAAAGCCACGCTCTCCTAACCCAGCAAAACGTAACGTAACCGAACGTAACATAGTTAAACCTAACGTGGCAGGACCAATACTGCTGGAGTCCTCAGAGG
>NW_016954655.1:0-566 GCF_001483705.2 Eufriesea mexicana
TAATATAGTGGTGAGGTAACTTCCTTGCATAAGCATGGAGGTAAGATTCTATTGGCGTGCTAGGGCCATTGGAATGCCATAGAATCTGGCTGGAATATTCAATTTTATTGACATTTTCGGCTAATATGGTGATGAGCTAACTTCCTTGTATGAAAGTTGACGTTAGACACTATTGGCGTGCTATAGCCATTGCAATGCTATAGAATCTGGATGGAAAATTCAGTTTTATTGACATTTTCGTCTAATATCGTGGCGAGCCAACTTTCATGCATAAATAATGTGGAAAGAACCTTTTGGCGCGCTATAGCCACTGCAATGCATTAGAATTTGTCTGGAATGTACAATTTCATTCATATTTTCGTCTAATATCGAGGTGAGCTAACTTTCATCGATAAATAAGGAGGTACGATTCTATAAGCGTGTTGTTGCCATTGCAGTGCTATAAAATCTCTGTGGAAAATTGTATTTTATTGACATTTCCGGCTAATATCGTTGTGAGCTTACTTTCTTACATAAATAAGAAGGAAATATTCCATTGGCGCGCAATAGCCATTGCAATGCTTTAG
>NW_016954656.1:0-459 GCF_001483705.2 Eufriesea mexicana
AGCAATAAATCCTCTTAAATGTTCTTGCGTTTCATAGCCAATACCATTTTCAGATTGAAAAATACCACGTTCAATAAATATATTCAGACTGTCAGAATGGTTAATTTTACCAATCACAGATAATCCAGACACCATATGTTCATCAAAAAAGTTGGATTAATGTTTAAGAAAATTTCAAATTTGTAACTTCTTATTAAAATTGGTTTTCATATATAATTTGTATTTTTTTAATGATATACATATGTAGGATACTAAAAGAAATCGCGAAACGACTATTGCCAACAAAATCAAATTGTAAACCGATCGATATCTTCTAGAAGCAAATCGAAAAGGTGTTCTATATAGCAAAATTACTTTGCGGGGCTCCCATACGTGGAGGTAAAGCGTAGGTCAAGCAAATTATAAAAGCGTGGACCTTGACAACCAAAACAAAGTCCTTAGAAGTCAGTTATGACCAGC
>NW_016954657.1:0-300 GCF_001483705.2 Eufriesea mexicana
ATTGCAATGCTATAGAATCTTGCTGGAAAATTCAATATTATTGTCATTATCTACAAATATCGTCGTGAGCTAACTTCCTTCCCTAAGTAAGGAGTAAAGATCCTTCTTGAGTGCTATAGCCATTGCAATGCACTAGAATCTGGCTGGAAAATTCAATTTTATTGACATTTTTGACTAATATCGAGGAGAGCTTACTTTCATGCATCAACAAGGATGAAAGATTATAGTGGCAAGCTGTAACCATTGCAATGCTATAGAATCTGGTCGGAAAACTCAATTTTATTGACATATTCGAATAAT
>NW_016954658.1:0-1389 GCF_001483705.2 Eufriesea mexicana
CATTCGGAGGATTCCTTCGCTCTACTGTACTGTAGTATGCTCGGCTTGTCTCAGGGGACGCTATCAATAGGGTTCTCGGTACGTTAGGTTCTGTTATGTGACTTTCGGTTATGTTACGTGTGGCTATGTTGGGATACGGTAATTTCGACTATTGTGCTATGCACTGCGCTTCAATGGATTTCTGCGCCCTACTCTCCTCTAATACGTTCTACTTAGCTCAAAGGAGGACAGAAATAGTGGTCTCAGCTCGTCTGGATGAGTTACGACACGTTTGGTTACGTTACGTTTGGCCAGAATAGGACAGGATAGCCTTGACTTTTGGCATATACACTGCTGTACGGTTGATATCTGCGCTCTTGATTGCTCTAATGTGTTCTGCTTCGCTCTGTGGATGCCACAAATAGCGGTCGCGGCACGTGTGGCTGAGTTAGTTTACGTTTGGCTTTGTTAGTATATGTTAAGTTTGGAAAGGGTATCTTTGACGTTTGTGCTATGCACTGATATTCGGTAGACATCTGCGCTCTACTGAGCTCTTGTGTTTTCTGTTTGGCTACGTGGAGGCTAGCTGTAGTGCCCTCGGCTCGATAGTATCGTTTCGGTTGCGTTTGTTTATGATACGTTTGGTTAGGTTAGGACAGGAAAGCTTAGACTCCTGTTCTGTACACTGACATTCGGAGGGCTTCTGCGCTCTACATTGCTCTTATACGTTCTGCACTATTCTGGGGAGGCCTGCAATGGTAGTCTCGGCACATTGTTTTGAGTTAGGCAATGTTAGCTTATGTTACGTTTGGTTAGTTTATGAATGGAATGCTTTGGCTTTTGCGCTATACACAGATATACGGTTTATTTCTGCTTTCTAATTTGCTCTAGTATGCTTCGCTTGGCTCCGTGGAGGCAAACAAATGCGGCCTCGGCACGTTAGATTGAATTAAGCTATGTTCGTAACGTTAGGAATGGCTATGGTTAGGAATGGGTAGCGCCAACTGTGGTGCTATGCACTGTGATTCCATTGATTTCTGCGCTCTACCCCCTCTGATATGTTCTACTTGGCTCTGGTGAGGGCAGCAATAGTGGTCGCGGCACATTTGGTTGAGTTAGGTTACGTGCGGCTAGGTTACGTTTGCTGGTGTTAAGCTAGGATAGCTCAGGCTTTCGCGGTATACACTGTTATTCCCTGGACTTCCGCGCTCTGCTGTGCTCCACTGTATTCTACTTGACCCTGGGGCGTCCAGCGATAGTGGTCGCGGCTCGTTAGGTAGAGTTAAGTTATGTTTAGCTTCGTTACGATTTGTTACGTTAGGAGTGGCTAGCTATGACTTTTGCACTATACTCTGCAATGCGGGAGATTTCTGCTCTTTACTGTGGCCTAGTATATCGTCTTTGGCTCCG
>NW_016954659.1:0-708 GCF_001483705.2 Eufriesea mexicana
ATAGGACACGTTTGTCCATGTTAGCTTTGTTTGGGTTATTTTGGGGTATCTTTAGCTTTCGTGATATACACTGCCCTTCTATGGACCTCCGCTCTCTCTATTGCTTTACTATACTCTCCTCGTCTATGGGGAGGCCAGCAACAGTCGTCAAAGCCCGTTAGGTTCAGTCAGGCTACGGTTGGTTTCGTTTTGTTAGTCCGGGTAAAGTTCCTATAGATTACACTTTCGTGGCATACACTGTGATTCGGCGGATTTCTTCTCTGTAGTGCGCTCTAGTATGCCCTACTTGCCTCCAGGGAAGCCAGTCATAGTGCTCTCGGCACGTTAGGTTGGCATAGGCTACCTTTGGTTAGGTTACGTTGGTTTGGGTTAAGATATGGGTGTTCTGATTTTCGTGGTATATACTGCTGTTCGGAAGAATACAGCGCTCTACTGACCTCTAGTATGCTCTGACCGTCTCTGGGGAGGTCAGCAACAGTGTTTTCGGCACGTTAGTTTGTGACGGATGACGCTTGGCTCTACTACGTTTGGCTAGGTTAGGAAAACTAGGTAAGGAATGCTAGCTTTCACCTTTGTGCTATACACTGCGATTCCATGGATTTCCGTGTTCTACAGTCCTCTTATATGTTGTACTTGGCTCGGAGGGGGGCAGCAATAGATGTCTCGGCACGTTAGGAGGATTTAGGTATCGTTTGGTTAGGCTAGGAT
>NW_016954660.1:0-909 GCF_001483705.2 Eufriesea mexicana
CCGCGACCACAGTTCACGGAGCCCCAGACACAAGCGGATTGTGTCAGCGCACAGTAGAGCGCAGAGGTCCACAGAATTGCAGTGCGTAGAACTACAGTCAAAGCTACCCAGACCTAACGCAACGTAATCTAGTCTAACCGATCGTATTCTGACTCAACCTATCGTGCCGCGACCACCATTGCTGGCGGCCCGGGAGTCCAGCAGAGTGCAGTAGAGCAATGTAGAGGGCAGAAATCTACCAAAGAGCAGTGTATAGCACAAGAGTGGAAGATATCCTATCCTAACCTAACCAAACGTAACATAAAGTTACGCAATCCATTTCAACCTAACGCTACGAGGCCGCTATCGCTGGCCTCCCCAGAGCCGAGTAGAACATACTAAAACACTGTATATTGAAGATATCCACCGTACTGCAGTATACATCGCGTAAGTCAAACCTATCCAAACCTAACCCAGACAAATATTGCCTAACCAAACGGAGCATAACTCAGTATGAGGAGCTGCGACCGCTATTGCTGGACATCCCAGGGCCAAGCAGAATACATTCCAGCGCAGTAGAGCACAGAAATCCACCGAATAAGTGTATATGCCGAGAAGGACAAAGATATCCTAACCAAAACTATGCGATCATAACCTAACCAAACGTAATATAACACAAACGAACGTGCAGAGACCACTATTACTGGACTCCGCAGAGCTTGGCGGAGCATACTATATCACATTATAGTGCAGTAGTCCACCGAAAGCAGTATATAGCAAAAAAGTCAAAGATATACTCTCCTAGCCTAACCAAACGTAACATAACCAAGCACAGCGTAATCCAAACTAACGTGCCTGGCACAGTATTCCTGTTATCCCCAGTGCCAAGCAGGACATTCCAGAGCGCAGTAGAGCCCAGAAATCCACCGA
>NW_016954661.1:0-1518 GCF_001483705.2 Eufriesea mexicana
TCTACACTGCTTTTCGGTCGATGTCTACGCTCGGCATTGCTGTAGTAGCATCGGCTTGACTCTCGGGAGGCCAGCAACAGTGTCCTTGGCACGGCTGGATTCGTTAGGTTACGTTTGGTTAGGTAAGGTCGGGTCAGGTTTTGCAAGGATGGCTTTGACTTTCGTGCTATACGCTGCTTTTCGGTGGCTTCCTGCGCTCTATTGCGCGCTTGTATGCTCTTCTTGGCGCTGGGGTGGTCAGCAGTAGTGGTCGCGGCACGTTGTTTTGAGAAATGCTACGTTTGGCTATGGTAGTTTGCGTTGTGTTAGGTTACGATAGCTGTGACTTTTGTGCAGCTCATAGCTATTCTGTGGTCTTCTGCACTCTTCTGTTAGCTACCTCACTCTGCTTGTCTCTGTGGACGCCCGGAATAGTGCTCTCGCCACGTTAGGTTGAGTTACGTTACGTTTGGTTATGATAGTCTTATTTATGTTTGGGTAGGATAGAAATGACTCTTGCGCTATACACTGTTTTTGGGACGATTTTAGTGTTCTACATTGCACTGCTATACTCTGCTTAGATCTCGCGAGGCCAGCAATAGCAGTCGTGGCACGTAATGTTGTGTTACGTTTCGTCTGCTTATGTTACGTTTGGTGGGGTTGAGACATGGCAGCATTGACTTTTGTGCGATACACTGCCCTTCCGTGGATTGCTGAGCTCTGCTGTGCTCTAATATCCTTTGCTTGGCGCTGTGGTGGCCAGCAATAGTGGACTCGGCACGTTCGGTTGCGTTATGTTACGCTTCGTTAGGTTAAATTTGGCTAGGCTTTGTTAGGATAGCTTTGACTTTTGTGCTATATACTGCTACTCGGTCGATTTCAGCGTTCTATATTGCTCTGCTATCCTATGCTTAGCTCTCGCGAGGCCAGCAATAGCTGTCGTAGCACTTCAGTTTGGTATGCGTTACGTCTGCCTATGTTACTGTTTGATAGGCTAGGACAGGAGAGCTTTGACTTTTGCGCTATACACTGCTGTTCGGTGCATTTCTGCGATCTCCTGCGCTCTAGTATGTCCTGCTTGCCGGTGGGGAGGCCAGCAGTGGAGGCCTCTGCCCGTTAGTTTCAGATATTCTATGTTTGGTTATGTTAGGTTAGGTGTAGCAAGGTGAGGATGTCTTACACATATGTGGTATACATTGCTGTTTGGTGGTTTTCTGTGCTCCACTTTGCTCTACTATACTCTGCTAGAATCTGGGGAAACCAGCAATAGTGGTGGTGGCACGATAGGTTTTGTCAGGCTACGTCTGTTAATGTCATATTTGGTTAGGTTAGGGCAGGGTAGCTATGACTTTTTTGCTATTCAAAGATATTCGGCGGGTTTCTCCGCTCTACATTGCTCTACTATGCTCTGTTCGAATCTGGGGAAGCCAGCAATGGTTGTCTCGGTGCGTCAGGTTGAGTTAGGCGTCGTTTGGATGTGTTAGGTTTTGCCAGGTTAGGATAGGTTATCTTTGACTCTTGGGTTTTCCGCTTCAGTGC
>NW_016954661.1:1554-2116 GCF_001483705.2 Eufriesea mexicana
AGAATTTCCGCGGTCCACTCCGATCTAATATGCTCTGCTTTGCTCAGGGGAGGACAGAAACTGTCCGCGGCGCGTTAGTTGGGGTTAGGGTACGTTCGATTAAGTTAGATATGTTTGGCTTAGGATAGTATATCTTTGTCTTTTGTGCTGTACACTGAAGGGCGGTCGATTTCTGCGCCCTACTGTGATTTGGTATGTTCTGCTTGGCTCCATGGAGGCCAGGAATGGTGGTCTCGCCATGTTAGTTTGAGATACGCTACGTTTGGCTAGGATGTGTTAGCTATGGTTAGGCTTGGATGTCTTCGACTTTTCCGCTATATACTGCGATTCTATGGATATCTGCGGTACACTATCCTCTAACATGCTCTGCTTGGCCCTGTGGAGGACTTCAATACTGGCCGCGGCACGTTAGGTTGAGTTAGATTACGTTCGGTTATGTTAGGATAAGATTGGTTATGTTAGGATACCTAAGTCCCTTCTGCTCAGCACACATAATTTTTGGACTCCTGTGCTCTACTAAGCTCTCTCGTATTCGGCTTGTCTATTGGGACGCCAGAAGTAG
>NW_016954662.1:0-566 GCF_001483705.2 Eufriesea mexicana
ACATACATTCATACATACATCCATGCATACATCCATACATACACCTATACGAGCATCCATACATACATCCATACATAGATCCGAACATACATCCATATATCCTTCCACCCGCGCATAGATCCACGCATACATCCACCCGCCTCTATAACCTTCCATACATACATCCATTCACCTACCCATACATCCATACATACATCGATACACACATCAATACATCCGTACAACCATCCATCCTCACAACCATCCATCCATACGCCAACACATCGATACATCTGTCCATCCATACGCCAACCCATCGATACATCCGTCCATCCATATGCTCATACATTCATACAAACATCCATACATACGTCCATACATACATACATACATACGTCCTTCCACACACGCATCCATACATTCATCCACCCATACACCCATCCCTCCATTCATCCATCCCACAATACGTCCATCCTTCATCGTACAACCATACATATATAAAACCATACATCCATACATCCGTACATCCATCCATCCATCCATCCACACATCCATGCGTCCAAACATCTACACACACATACAACCGT
>NW_016954663.1:0-561 GCF_001483705.2 Eufriesea mexicana
CTCTACTCCCCTCTAATCTGCCCTGCTTGGCTGTGGGGTGGACAGCAATAATGGTCTCGACGCTTCAGGTAGAGTCGTGTCACGTTTGGTTAGGTTAAGTTATGCTAAGCGAGGTCAGGATAGCTCTGTCATTCGTGCCATACACTGCTATTCGTTGGACTTCTGCGCTCTGCTTTGCTCTACTATGCTCTGCTCGGCCCTAGAGAGGCCAGCAATAGTGGTCGTGGCACGTTAGGATGTGCTATGTTACGTTCGGTTAGTCTCCGTTAGGATAAGCTTCGTTAGGGTGACTTCGACTTTCGTGGAATAAACTGTTATTCGGCGTATTTCTGCGCCCTACATTGCTCTACTGTACTCTGTTCGAACCTGGAGATACCAGTAATAGTGGTCGTGGCACGTTATGTTGTGTTAGGTATCGTTTGGTCACGTTAGGTTTGGTAAACGGTTGGAACGACCACGGCTTTGTACTATATAATGCTATTCGCTGGTTTTCTGCGCTCTACTGGGCTCTAATATGTTCTGCTAGGCTCTGCGCTGGCCAGCAATAGTGGTCGTGGCACG
>NW_016954664.1:0-417 GCF_001483705.2 Eufriesea mexicana
CTTCTGCGCTCTGCATTGCTCTAGTCTACTCTGCTCGACTCTGGAGAAACCAGCAAAAGTGGTTTTGGCCCGTTATGCTAAGTTGGGCTACGTTTGGTTACGCTATGTTGTTCTGGGTTAGGTTCGGGTAAATTCTACTTCCGCGGAATGCGCTGCTATTCGGTGGATTTTTGCGGACTACTGTGCTCTCATATGTTCCGCTTTGCTCTGGGGAAGCCAGTAATAGAGGTCTCGTCACGATAGGGTGAGATAGGATACGTTTGGTTAGGTTACGTATGCCCAGGTTAGGTTTGGATATCTTCTATCCTTCTGCCTTACACGGAGATTCCATGGATTTCTGCTCTCTACTCTCCGCTATTTTGCTCTGCTCGGCTCTGTGGTGGCCAGCTATGCTGGTCGCGGCACGTCTGGTTGTGC
>NW_016954665.1:0-218 GCF_001483705.2 Eufriesea mexicana
ACATTTTCGACTATTATCGTCGTGAGCTAACTTTCTTGTATAAATAAGGAGGAAAGATACTATTGCCGTGCTATAGCCATTAAAAGGCTGTTGAATCTGCCTCGAAAATTCAACTTTATTGACATTTTCGAATAATATTGTGGAGAGGTAACTTTCTTGAATAAATACGGAGGAAGGATTCTATTTACCAACTATGGTCAGTGCAATTCTATAGTATC
>NW_016954666.1:0-313 GCF_001483705.2 Eufriesea mexicana
TTTTCTTGACTTTGCCACGTAATATATTTACACAGAAATTTGTAGGTAAACATATTTTTAGTTCTAATTTATTAGAAGGAACAAGCATGTAATCGCGAGCGAGATACATCCTAGTATTTGAGTTGAGGTTGGTCCCTATGACCTTACCATATCTATTCTATGCGAATATTGAAATTGGTTCGATTTATCCGGCAGTTGGTTTAATGTGCCTGAATAGCTGTTTAAATTACTGTATGTTTTCGGGGTGTTCTCTAACATTCTTAAAGCATTACATAGGTTTGTGCTGTTATCAATTTGGCTTGTCTTAATTTTT
>NW_016954667.1:0-260 GCF_001483705.2 Eufriesea mexicana
CAATGGCTGTTGCATGCCAATAGAATATTTGCTCCTTATTGATGCAACAAAATCAGCTCACCACGATAATAGTCGAATATATCAATAAAATTGAATTTTCCGTTCAGATTCAATAGTTTTGCATTGGCTATAGCATGCCAATAGAACCTTTCCTCCTAATTTATGCAACAAAATTCGCTCACCCCGTTATTAGCCTAAAATGTCAATAAGATTGAACTTTCCAGTCAGATTCTATAGCCTTGCAATGGCTATAGCATGCC
>NW_016954667.1:305-595 GCF_001483705.2 Eufriesea mexicana
AGCTCACCACGATAATAGTCGAAAATATCAATAAAATTGAATTTTCCGTTCAGATTCAATAGTTTTGCATTGGCTATAGCATGCCAATAGAACCTTTCCTCCTAATTTATGCAACAAAATTCGCTCACCCCGTTATTAGTCTAAAATGTCTATAAAATTGAATTTTCCAAGCAGATTCTATAGGATTGCAATGTCTGTAGCATGCCAATAGAATCTTTCCTCCTTAATTATGCAACAAAATTATCTCACCACGATATTAGTTGATAATGTCAATAAAATTGAATTTTCCA
>NW_016954668.1:0-610 GCF_001483705.2 Eufriesea mexicana
TGTATGGATGTAATGATGGATTGATGGATTGGTGGATGGATGTATGTATTGATGTATGCATGGTTGATTGTATGGTTGCATGTATGTATGGATGTATGGATGGATGGATGGATTGGAGGGATGATGTATGGATGGATGGATGTATGGATCTATGCATGTATGAAACGATCGATGTATGGATGGGTGGATGTATGATGTATGGATGGATGGCAGTATCGATAGATGGATGTATGTATGGCTAGAGGTGTGGATGGACGGATGTATGGATGGATAGATGTATGGTTGGATGGACGTTTGAATATATGGACGTTCGCATGTATGTATGTTTGAGTGTACGGATGTATTTGAGATATGTATGTATGGATGTATGTATGGATGGATGTAAGTATGTATGATTAAATGTATGGGCGTATGTATGGATCTGTGTGCTAATATGTGTATGGATGCATGGGTGGATGGTCGGACGGATGTATGGATGGATGGATGTATGGATGTATGCTTGTATGGATTTATGCATGTATGGATGTATGTATGTATGAATGTATGTATGTAAGAATGAATGTATACATGCATGTATGGATGTATGGATGTATGGATGTGTGCATGTATG
>NW_016954669.1:0-555 GCF_001483705.2 Eufriesea mexicana
TACAGATATTCATCCATATATACATACATCCGTATATCCATACATTCGTACATCCATACATTCATACATCCACAAAAGCATACATCTATAAATCCGTACATCCGTACATATATACATCCATACATTCA
Source organism: Eufriesea mexicana (assembly GCF_001483705.2). Classification (NCBI taxonomy): domain Eukaryota; kingdom Metazoa; phylum Arthropoda; class Insecta; order Hymenoptera; family Apidae; genus Eufriesea; species Eufriesea mexicana. The sequence continues at coordinate 129 of NW_016954669.1, forward strand.
TACATACGTACATCCGTCCATCCATACCTCAATCCAACAATACATCCATCAATCCAAACAACCGTTCATCCATACATGCATCCATCCATACATCCATCTTTCCATAGATCAATCCATCCATACATCCACCCATCCATACATACACCCATCCATGCATCCATCGAACCCTACATCCATCCGTCCTTACAAGCACCCATCCCTACACCCATCGATCCATACATCTATACATCCATACATCCAACCATCCATTCATTCATTCATCCACACATCCATAAATCCAGAACCATCCATACATCCAAATAACCATACATATATCCATACATACATCCACACATCCATCCATCCATACATCCATACACTCATTCATACATTCATACATGCATCCATACAGATATTCATCCATACATCCATACATCCGTATATCCAT
>NW_016954670.1:0-224 GCF_001483705.2 Eufriesea mexicana
TTGGTGAATAGATCGCCTAACGCCTTCAGTACAATGGCAGGTACAGCCATCTAATTGGCAGAGCATAGGTCCATTGAAGATCAATAGTCTGTTATAGCTCAGTGAATAGATCGCCTACACCTTCAATATAATGGCAAGAACTGCCATCTGGTTGCTAGGCCATAGGTCTACTCAAAATCTATAACATATTATACCTTGGTGAATAGATCGTCCAACGGCTTCAA
>NW_016954671.1:0-651 GCF_001483705.2 Eufriesea mexicana
GACCACTATTGCTCGCATCCCCAGAGTCGAGCGGAGTATAGTAGAGGAAAGCAGAGCGCAAGAATCCACCGAATAGCAGAGTATAGCAGAAGGATCAAGGAAATCCCCAACCAAGCCTTCCTAACCTAACCAAACGAAACGTAACCAAACTCAAGCTGTCGTGCCGAGACTAATATCACTGGCCGCCTCAGACCCAAGCAGAATGTAGTAGAGCATAGTAAATCACAAAGATCCACGGAATAGCAGTGTACAGCGCGAAAGTCAATGCTACCCTAACCAAAATTAATTAGCCTTACCTAACCTTCCCAAACATGACCTAACACAACCTAGCGTGCCGCGGCCGAAATTTCTCGCCTCCACAGAGTCGAGCATAGTATATTCCAGCAATGTAGATAGTAGATATCCACCGAATATAAGTGTACACTGGGAAATTCGAGGGTATACTGAGCTAACATTTCCTAAACTAACATAACCAAACGTAGCATATCTGAACATAACGTGCAGAGACCACTGCTGCTGGCATACCCAGAGCCATGGAGAATACAGCAGAGCGCAGTAGATCACAGGAATCCATCGAATAATAACGTTTAGCACGAAAGTCTAAGCTATCTTAACCAAACATCGCACAACCTAACCTAAAAAATCTTAAGC
>NW_016954672.1:0-1263 GCF_001483705.2 Eufriesea mexicana
CCCGACCTCTGCTCCTGGACTCCCCAGAGCGAAGCAGAATGTTGTACAGGACAGTATATCACAGAAATCCGCGTGATTGCAGTGCAAGAGTCGAAGTAGTCTATCCAAACCTAGTAGTGCGGAACATAGCCAAACGTAACACATCTCAACCTAACACGACGAGACCACTATTGCTAACCTCCAGACAGACAAGCAGAGTATGCTACAGCACAGTAGAGCGCAGAATTCCACCGCATTGCAGTGTTTAACAAAAAAGTCAAAGGTAACCATACCATACCTGACCTAACCTAACCTAACCAATCGTAGCGCAACCGAATATGACGTGTCGAGACTACTATGGTTGGTCTCCACAGAGACAAGCAGAACATACTAGAAAGCACTAGAGCGAAGGAATCGACCGAATAGCAGTGTAGAGCGCAAAAGTCAAAGCTACCCTATCATAATGTGTTCAATTCAACCATGAACGAACGTCACACAATAAAACCTAACGTACGGCGACCATCATTGCTGGCCTCCCCAGAGACAAACAGGACATATTAGAGGTCAGTAGAGCGCAGAAGTCCCTACAATCGCAGTGAACAGCGCAAAAGTCACAGTTATCCGAAGCTAAGGCAAGTTAGCGTAACCTAACCAAACGTAGCCTAAATAAACCTATAGCGCCGAGACCACTATTGCTGGCCTCCCAGGGTCAAGCAGAAAGTATTAGAATACAGTGTAGCGTACAAATCCGCCTACAGCTGTGCATAGCGCAAAAGTCTGGACTATCATATCCTGACCACACCGAAAGGACCATAGTCATCCGTAGCATAGCTCCAGCTGACGAGCCGAGACCACTATTGCTGGACTCACCAGAGCCTACCACAATATGCTAGAGCACATCACAGCGCATGAATCCACCGCACCGCAGAGTGCAGCACAAAGGGCAAACATAACCTGACCTAACCAGACCTTACCTAACCTATCCAAAATTAGTGTAACCAAACATGACGTGTTGAGACAAATATTGCTGGCCTCCCCAGAGCCAAGCAGAGCATATTAGAGAACATTAGAGCGTAGGTATCCACTGAAGAGTAGTGAATGGCACAAAGATCACAGTAGCCTATCCTAACCTAGCCAAACGTAACATATCCGAACGTAGCCTAACACAACCCAAAATGACCAGACCACGATTGCTGGACTCCGCAGGGACAAGCAGAATTTACTAAAGCACAATAGAGCGCAGAAATCCACCGCAATGCAGTGAATACCACAAGGGCCGTAGAT
>NW_016954672.1:8883-10105 GCF_001483705.2 Eufriesea mexicana
TATCCTGACACAGCCTGACGAGCAACGGCGACTATTGTGGGCCTCACGTGTGCGAGGTAGCTTACAGCAGAGCATTGAAGAAGGCAGCAATCGAGCGAAGAGCAGTTTATAGCGGAAGAGCAAAGCCCTCCTAACCGAATCTAACCGAACCTATCTGCACGAAACGTAACATGTCTCAACCTTACGCGCCTAGACCACTATTGCTGACATCCCCAGAGCCAAGTAGAATGTACTAGGGCATAGTAGAGCGCAGTAAGCCAGCGAATTGCAATTAGTAGCACAAGAGCCGTAGATATCAGTATATCCTGTTCTAGCCTAACCCAACCGAACGTAGCATAACTCAAGGTAACACACCGCGACCACTGCTCCTGGCCTCCCATTAGCCTAGCAGAGTACAGCAGAGAACAGTAGGGCACAGAAATCCAACGAATAACAGTGTATAGCACGAAAGTCGAAGCTACCCTGACGGAACTTAGCATAACCTAACATAACCAAACGTTACCTAACATATCCTAACGTGCCGAGGCCGCTATTGCTGACGCACACAGAGACAAGCGGAGTACGATAGAGCACACTAAAGTGCAGATGTCCACAGGATAGCAGTATTGAGCACAGGAGTCATGGGTGCCCTTACCTTACCAAGGCTATCCTAATAAAACCGAACGCAATCTATCTCAACCTGACATGCTGCGAACAGTATTGCTGGCCCCCTCAGAGTCAATCGGAGCTTATTAGAGGAGAGTATAGCACAGGAATCCATAGAATCGAAGTGTATGGCACAAAAGTGATAGATATCCAACCCTAATCCATGCAAACATAACCAACCCACACGTAGCCTAACCCATCGTAACGTGCCACAAACATAATTCCTCGCCTGCCAGGTTCAAGTAGAGTATAGTAGAGCACAGTCGAACTCAGAAATGCTCCGAATAGCAGTGTACAGCACGAAAGTAAAAGATAACCACACCGAGCTTAACTTATCCTAACCTAACCAAACGTTGTGTAACTCGGCATAGCGTGACGAGACCAAAATTGCAGGCCTCCTCAGACCCAAGCAGAGCGCATTAGAGCTCGTTAGAGCGAAGAAATCCACCGAAGAGTAGTGAATAGCACCAAAGTCGGGGTAGGCTGTACTAACCTAGCCAAACGTGACATGCCTGAACGTGGCCGAACACAACCCAATATGGCGGGACAACTATTGCTGGCCCCCAAAAAGATAAGC
>NW_016954673.1:0-1404 GCF_001483705.2 Eufriesea mexicana
AAGTTTGGTTAGGGTGGCCTTATATTTTGTGCTGTTCACTGCTATTCGGTGGATATATGCGCCTAACTGTGCTGTAGATGGTCCTGCTTGGCTGTGGGGAGGGCAGCGATAGCGGTCCCGACGCGTTAGGATCGTTTACGCCATGTTGCCTACGTTATGTCCGTTTGGGTTAAGCATGGGTCCCTCTGAATCTTCTGATATACACTGCGATACTCAGCATTCTTGTGTTTTACCCTCCACTTATGTGTTCGGCTTGGCTCTGGGGATGCCATCCATAGTGGTAGCTGTATGTTATGTTGAGCTAGATTACATTAGGTTACGCTACGTTTGGCTTTGTTAGAGAAAGATGGCTTAAAAGATGGCTTCCTTTGGCGCTATGGTCCGCTATTATGTGGATTGCTGCGCCCTGCAGTGCTATAATATTTTCGGCTTGGCCATGGGAAGGCTAAAGATATTGTTCTCGGCACGTTACCTTGAGTCATGTTGCGCTCGGCTATGTTGGTTTGGGCAACGTTTGGTCAGAGTAGCTTTAACTTTTGTACTGTACACAGCGTTTCGGGGGATTTCTGCGCTCTGCTGTGCTCTAGTATGTCCTGCTTGCCTCAGGAGAGGGCAGCAATAGCGGTCTCGGCACGTTAAGTTGAGTTAGGCTATGTTCTGTGCCCTGTTTGTTTGGGTAAGGCTTAAGTAGCTTTGACTCTTCTGATATGCACTGCGATTCTATGGATTTCTGCGTTCAACTCCCCACTGGTGTGATCCGTTTGGCACTGTGGAGGAAAGCAATAGTGGCTGCGGCACGATAGTTTGTGATTGGTTACGTTTGTTTATGCTACGGTTGGTTAGTTTAGTGGGGGATAGCTTTAACTTACGTATTATAGTCCGCTATCAGGTGGACTTTGCGCCCTACTGCGGTCTAATATTTTCAGCTTGTCTCCGGGAAGGGCAGTAATAGTTGTTTCGGCACGCTATGTTGTGTCAGGTTACGACAGGTTATGCTGGGTTGGGCTAAGTTTCGTTAGGATAGCTTCAACTCTAGTGCTGGGCACTGCTAGTCTGTGGACTTATGCGCTCTACAGTGCTCCATTATGACCCGCTTGGCCCTGGGGTGTCCAGCAATAGCGGCCTCGGCACGTTAGGCTGAGGTAGGCTACGTTTGGTTATGTTCCCCAGAATTGCTAAGGCTTGGGTTGCTTTGTCGTTTGCGATGTACACTACGATTCTATGGATTTCTGCGTTCCACTCACCACTGGTGTATTCTGCATGGTTCTGTGGTGGCCAGCAATATTGGTCGCGGCGCGTTAGGTTGAGATTGGCTACTTTCGATTATATTACGGTTGCTTTTGTTAGGAGAGGATAGCTATGTCTTTAGGACTATAGCCAGGTGTTAGGTGGTTTCCAGCGCCC
>NW_016954674.1:0-261 GCF_001483705.2 Eufriesea mexicana
AGTGACAGTGATCTCGACCACTATTGCTGGCCTCCCCAGAGCGAACCAGAATATACTGGAGCTTAGTAGAGCGCAACAACACACCCCATTGCAGTGTATGGCAGAAAAGTGGAAGATATCCTAGCCCAAAGTGTCCTAACCTAACCTAACCGAACGTAGCCTAGCTCAACATAAAGAGCTGCGACCACAATTACTGGCCTCCCTAAAGAGAAGCAGAACATATTAGAGCACAGTAGAGCGCAGAAATCCACCGAAAAGCTG
>NW_016954674.1:271-508 GCF_001483705.2 Eufriesea mexicana
TGCATAGCATAAAAGTCTATACTAGCCTATCCTATCCTAACCAAACGCAACATAACCATACGCAATATAACGCAACCAAACGTACAGTGACCACTATCTCTACCCTCCCCAGAGACAAGTAGACCAGAATAGAGCACCTTGGATCGCAGAAATCCGCCGAATTGCTGCGCATATCGCAAAAGTTGGAGCTATCCTAAGCATACTAATCCTAACCTAACATAGACGAACATAACCTAC
>NW_016954675.1:0-3965 GCF_001483705.2 Eufriesea mexicana
AGAGCCAAGCAGGGCTTACTAGGTCGCAGTACAGCGCAGAAATCCACCGAATATCTGTGTTCAGCAAGAAAGTTGAAGCTATGCTGTCCAAACATTGCCTGACCCCGCTAAGCCGAACGTAACCTGGCAAAACATAACTAGCCGAGACCACTATTGCTGACATTCCCAGAGCCAAGCTGAAGATATTAGAGCTCTGTAGAGCGCAGGAAACCAACTAATAGCAGACTATATTACTAAAGTCAAAGCTAACCTCTCCTAACCTATCCAACCGTAACATAACAGAAAGTAAGATGACTAAACCTATCGTGCCGTGACCACTATTGCAACCCTCCACAGAACCAAGCAGGACACATTTGTGCAGAGTACAACGCAGAAGTCCATAGAATCGCTGTGTACATGGGAGAAGTCAAAGCTGCTCTAACTTAGCCCAAACCAACTGAACCGAGCTATATATGGCCTAACTCAAACTAACGCGCCGTGGCCGCTATTACTGCCCTCATCTGGCCAAGCAGGAGACACTAGAGCACAATAGAGCGCAGAAATCCACCGAATAGCGGTGTACAGCACAAAAGATAAAGATATCCTAACCAGACTTAGCCTAACTCAACCTAACCGAACGTACCGTGACTCTACATAACGTGCAGAGACCCCTATCGCTGGCATTCCCGGTGTCAAGCCGAAATTATTAGAGCACTGCAGTGCGCAGGAATACACCTAGTAGCATACTGTAGCACCAAAGTCAAAGCTGTCCTCGCCTAACCTAGGCTAACGTAACATAGCGAAACGTAACATAACTCAACCTAACGTGCCGCAAACACTATTGCTGGTCTCCCCAGAGACAAGCAGAAAATATTAGTCCAGAGTAGGGCTCACAAATACACCTAATAGCATACTATAGCACTAAAGCCAAAGCTATCCCCTCCACACCTATCCAAACATAACACAGCCGAACGTAAAACGTTTAAACCTAACGTGCCGCAACCACCATTGCTGGTCTCCCAGAGACAAGCAGAACTCAATAGTGGAGATTAGAACGCAGAGATCCTTGCAATCGCAGTGTGTATCAGAAAAGTCGAAGTTCCCCACAGTTAACCCAAACCAACAGAACATATCCAAACATAGCTTAACTAAACCTATCGTGCGAGACCGCTATTGCTGCCCTCCGCACCTCCAGGCAGGGCATACTAGAGCACAGTAGAGCGCATATATCCACCAAACAGCAGTGTACAGCACAAAAGTTAAGAACATCCCAACCAAGCTTAGCCTAACCCAACCTATCCGAACGTAGCCTGACCGAGCATAACGTGCCGAGGCCACTATTACTGACCTTCACAGAGCAAAGCTGAAAATAGTAGAACACTGTAGGGCGCAGAGGTCCTCCTAACAGCAGACTATACCACCAAATTCAAAGCTGTCCTTTCCTAACCGAACCAACCGTGAAATGAGGAAGCCTAACCTAACGCAACCTAACGTGACGGGAAAGTTGTTGCTGGCCTCCACAGTTCCAAGCAGAACACATTAGTGGAGAGTAAAGCGCAGAAATCCATATAATCGCTGTGTACATCAGAAAAGTCATAGCTATACAAGCCTAACCCAAACGAACTGAACATAGGCAAAAATAGCATAACTCAACCAAACGTACCGATACCTCTATTGCTGCCATCCCCAGAGCCATGCAGGGTATAATAGGGCGCAGCAGAGCGCAGGTGTAAGCCGAATATCTGTGTACAGCACAAAAGTTAAAGCAATCATAACCAAACTTAGCCTAGACGAACCTAACCGAACGCAAACTGAGTGAACATAACGCGCCGAGACAAACATTGCTGGCAATCCCAGAGCCAAGCTGAAAATGTCAGAACACTGTAGGGCGTAGAAATCCTCCTAATGGCAGACTATAGCACTAAGGTCAAAGCAAACGTCTCCTACCCCAGCGAGCACTAGCATAACCAAACGTAACGTAACACAACCTATCGTGCCGCGACCACTGTTGATGGCCTCCCCAGAGCCAAGCACAACACGTTAGTGGGGAGTACACGCCGAAATCCGCAGTATCGAAGTGTATATCAGAAAAGTCAGAGCAATTGAAGTCTAACCCAAACGAACAGAGCGTATGCAAACATAGTCTAACTCAACCTCGCGTGCCGCGACCACTATTGCTGGCATCCCCGGAGCCAAGCAGATCACATTAGCGAAGAGTAGACCGCAGGAAACAACAGAATCACAGTGTACATCGGAACAGTCGAAGCTACCCAGACACATCACAAACAAACAGGACATAGCCAAACATAGTCTAACTCAACCTAACGAGCTGAGACCGCCATTGCTGCCATCAGCAGAGACAAGCAGGTCATACTAAAGCACGGTAGGCCGCAGAAATCCACCGAATAGCAGTGTAGAGCACAAAAGTTAAAGCTACCCTGACAAAACTTTGCCCAACCCAACACAAATATGCAAACATAGTCTAACTCAACCTAACGAGCTGAGACCGCCATTGCTGCCATCCGCAGAGACAAGCAGGTCATACTAAAGCACGGTAGGCCGCAGAAATCCATCGAATAGCAGTGTAGAGCACAAAAGTTAAAGCTACCCTGACAAAACTTTGCCCAACCCAACACAGCCGAACGTAACCTGACTCAACATAACGTGCCGAGACCACTATTCCTGGCCTTCCCAGAGCCAACCTGAACATATTAGAGCACTGTAGGGCGCAGGAAACCAACTAACAGCGGACCATATCACTAAAGCAAAGGCTATCCTGTCCCAACATATCCAACCGTAACGTATCCGAACGTAAAATGATTAAACCTATCGTACCGTGACCACAATTGCAGACCACACCAGAGCCAAGCAGACCACATTAGTATGGAGTAGAATGCTCAAATCCATAGAATAGCAGTGTATACCAGAAAAGTCAAAGATTCCCAAACCTAAGCCATACCAACGGAACACAACCAACCATGGCCTAACCCAACGTAACGCGCCGAGATTAAACATATCGTGCCGTGACCACAATTGCAGACCACACCAGAGCCAAGCAGACCACATTAGTATGGAGCAGAACGCTCAAATCCATAGAATAGCAGCGTATACCAGAAAAGTCAAAGATTCCCAAACCTAAGCCATACCAACGGAACACATCCAACCATGGCCTAACCCAACGTAACGCGCCGAGGCCGCTACTGCTGCTTCCCCAGAGCCAAGCTGGGCATACTAGAGCACAGCAGAGCGCAGAAGTCCATCGAATAGCAGTGTATAGCACAGCCGCTACTGCTGCTTCCACAGAGCCAAGCTGGGCATACTAGAGCACAGCAGAGCGCAGAAGTCCATCGAATAGCAGTGTATAGCACGACAGTCAAAGCTACCCTAACAAAACCTTGCCAAGCCGAACAGAGCCGAACGTAACCCAACTCAACATAACGTGCCGAGACCACTATTGCTGACCCTCGCCGAGCCAAGCTGAAAATATTACAGTACTGTGGAGCTCAAAAATCTTCCTAATAGCAGACTGCAGCATCAAAGTCAAAGCTGAGCTCTCCAAACGTAACCAATCGTGACATAACCGAACGTAGCCAATCTCAAAACAACGTGCCGCGGCCACATCGCCTGGCCTCCACAGAGCCAAGCAGAATGTAGTGGAGCACAGTCGATTACAGAAATCCAGCGAGTAACAGTCTGCAGCACGAAAGTCGAAGCCACCTTAACCAAACTCAACCTAACCTAACCTAACCTAACCAAACGTAAAATATCTCGAACCTAACGTGCCACGGCCACTATTTCTCGCAGCCACAGAGCCGAGCAGAGTATAGTAGGGCACAGTAGTGCGCAGAAATCCACCGCATTGCAGTGGATAGCAAAAAAAGCAGTAGATAAACAAACATATCCTGACCTAAGCAAACCTCCCGAAACGTAACATTGCTCAATATAGCGTGCCGTGACCGCTGCTCCTGGCATACCCAGAGCCAAGC
>NW_016954676.1:0-494 GCF_001483705.2 Eufriesea mexicana
CACCGAGCTGCAGCCTATAGCACGAAAATCAACTACACACTATTCTAACCTATCCACACGTGACATAAGCGAACGCAGCATAACTTAACCTAACGTGCCGAGGCCACTATTGCTGGCCTCCCCAGAGCCACGCATAGGATATTAGAGCACAGCGGTGCGTGGAAATCGACTGCATTGCTGTGTATAGCACAGAAGTCAAAGCTATCCTGTCCTAACCTAGGCGAAATTATCGTACCTAAAACCTAACACATCCTATCGTGCCGAGAGAGCTACTGCTGCCCTCCTCAGGGCCTAGCTGATCTTATTAGAGGAGAGTAGGCCGCAGGAGTGCACAGAATCGCTCTGCGTGTCACAATAGTCGAAGCTACCCTATCCCAACAGAGCCGAACGCAACAGAACCGACCGTAGCCTTAAACAACCCAACGTGCCGAGTCCACAATTGCTTGCCTCCCCAAAGCCAAGTCGAATATGCTGCAGCGCAGTAGATGGCAGTA
>NW_016954677.1:0-1968 GCF_001483705.2 Eufriesea mexicana
TGGAAAATAAAATTTTATTGACATTTTCGACCAATATCTAGGTGACCAAACTTCCTTGCTTAGTTAAGGAGGAAAGATTAAGTTGGCGAGCAACAGGCGTCGCAATGCTATGGAATCTGGCTGGAAAGATCAATTTTATTGACATTTTCGGCTAATATCGTGGTGACCTAACTTCCTTGCATAAGTAAGGGGGAAAGATACTATTGGCGTGCTATTACCATTGCAACGCTATCGAACCTTCCTGGAAAATTCAATTTTATTGACATTTTCGACTAACATCGTGGTGAGCTAACCTTATTGCATAAATAAGGAGGAAAGAATCAGTTGGCGAGCTATAGCCGTCGCTACGCTATAGTATCTTCCAGGAGAATTCAATTTTATTGACATTTTCCACTGATACCGTGGTGAGCTAGCTTTCTTGCATATATAGGGGGGAAAGATTCAATTCACTTGCTATAGCCGTCGCAATGCTACAGAATCTGTCTGGAAAGTTCACTTTTATTGACATTTTCAACCAATATTGTGGTGAGTTATCTTGCTTGCATAAATAAGGAGGAGAGATGCTATTGGCGAGCTATAGCCATTGCAGTCCTGTGGAATCTGGCTGGAAAATTCAATTTTATTGACATTTTCGACTAATATTGTGGTGAGCTAATTTTATTGCATAAATAAGGAGGAAGGATTCAATTGGCACGCTATAGCCGTCGCAATGCTATAGAATCTGGTTGGAAAGTCCAATTTTATTGACATTTTCGGCTAATATCGTGGTGACCTAACTTCCTTGCATAAGTAAGGGGGAAAGATTCAATTAGCGTTCTATAGTCTTTGCAATGCTACGGAATCTGGCGGGTAAATTCAATTTCACTGACATTTTCGACTGATATCGTGGTGAGCCAACTTTCTTGCATAAATAAGGTGGAAAGATTCTATTGCCGTGCTATAGCCATTGCATTGATATAGAATGTGTTTGGAAAATACAAATTTATGGATATTTTCGACTAATATTGTGGTGAGCAAACTTTCTTCCATATATAAGGAGGAAAGATATAATTCACTTCCTACAATCGTCGCAATGCTGTAGAATATGGCTGGAAGATTCAATTTTATTAAGATTTTCGACTAATATCGTGGTGAGCTAACTTTCTTGCATAAATAAGCAGTAAAGATTCTATTGGCGTGCTACAGCCATTGCAACGCTATAGAATCTACACGGAAAATTCAATTTTATTGACTTTTTCGACTAATATCGTGGCGAGCTAACTCCTTGCGTAAGTAAGGAGGAAAGATGCTCTTTCTGTGCTAATACCAATGCAATGCTATGGACTCTGGCAGGAAAATTTAATTTTATGACATTTTCGAATACTATCGTGGCGAGCAAACTCTCTGACATAAATAAGGAGGAATGATTCTATTGGCGTGCTATAGCCTTTGCATGCTATAGAATCAGGCTGGAATATTTAATTATATTGACAGTTTCGACTAATATCGTGGTGAGCGATCCTTACTTCGTAATTAAGGATGGTAGATTCTATTGGCGTGCTATAGCCAATGCATTGCTGTAGTATCTGGCTGGAAAATTCAATTTTATTGACATTTCCGGCTAACACTGTGGTGACCAAACTCTCTTGCTCAAATAAGGAGGAAAGATACTATTAGCGCGCTATAGCCATTGCGTTGATATAGGATTCTTTCGAAAATTCAAATTTATTGACATTTTCGATAAACATTGTTGTGAGCTAACTTTCTTGCATAAATAAGCAGGAAAGAATCCATTGGCGTGCTATGGGCATTGCAAAACGACAGAATCTTCCTGGACAATTCAATTTTATTGACATTTTCGACTAATATTGTGGTGAGCTAATTTTATTGCATAAATAAGGAGGAAGGATTCAATTGGCACGCTATAGCCGTCGCAATGCTATAGAATCTGGCTGGAAAGTTCAATTTTATTGACATTTTCGACTAATA
>NW_016954678.1:0-1430 GCF_001483705.2 Eufriesea mexicana
GCTTGCCTATGGAAAGGCCAGAGATAGTGGACGTGGCATGTTTGGGTGAGTTAGGTTACGGTTATGTTATGTTAAGTAGTCTTGTTAGGGTGGCTGTGACTTTTATCCTATACTCAGCTATTCGTACGATTTCCGTGCTCTATAGTGCTCTAGTATACTCTACTCGGCTATATGGATTCCAGGAGCAGTGGTCTCGGGACGTTAGGCAGAGTTCTGATGCGTTCAGTTGTGCTACGTTTGGTTAGGTCGGGAGAGGATCGCTTTGCCTTTAGCGCCACACACAGCTACTAGGTTGATTTCTGCGCTCTACAACGCTCTACTAGACCCTGCTCGACTCTCGGGATGCCAGCAATAGCGGTCGTGGTATGTTAGGTTGAGTTAGGTTACGTTCGTCTATTTTAGATTAGTTTAAATTTGGTTGGGATAGATTTGACTTTCGTACTGCACATAGATATTAGGTGAGTTCCTGTCCTCCGCTGTGGTCTAATATGTCCTGCTTTACTCTGGACAGGCCAGAAATTATGGCCGTGGCTCGTTAGGTACAGGTACGTTACGTTTGGTTGGCTTATGATCGCATGAGTTAGGTTTGGATAACTTTGACGTTTCTGCTGTTCACCCCATTCCATTGACCTCTGCGCTCCACTCGTCTCTAATATGACCGCCCTGGCGACGGGGAGCCCAGCAATAGTGGTCGAGGACCGTTAGGTTGAGTTAGGCTGCGTTTGGTTATATTACGCTTGGTAAGGTTAGGTTAGGGCATCTTTGACCTTTGTGCTATACAATGCAATGCTGTGAATTACTGCGATCTGCTTTACCCCAGCATGTTCTGCTTATATCTGGAGAGGCAAGCAATAGTGTTCTCGGCACGCTAGTAGAGATTGGCTACGTTCGGTTACGTTAGGTTTGTCTGTGTTAGGATAGGGTAGCTTCGTCTATTTTGCCATGCTCCGTGACTCTACGGATTTTTGCGCTCTAATCTCCTCTTATACGTTCAGCTTGGCACTGAGGACGGCAGGAATGGTGGTCTCAGCACGTTAGGACGAGTCAGGTTACGTTTGGTTAAGTTTCGCTTTGTAGGTTGGGACAGGATAGCATTAACTTTTCTGCAGCACACTGCTCTCCGGTGGATTACTGTGCGCTGCACAGCTCCACCGTGCTACGCTCGACGCTCGGGATTCCAGCAAAAGGTTGGGACAGGATAGCATTAACTTTTCTGCAGCACACTGCTCTCCGGTGGATTACTGTGCGCTGCACAGCTCCACCGTGCTACGCTCGACGCTCGGGATTCCAGCAATACTGCTCGCGTCACGTAATGGTGAGTTTGTCTACGTTAGCTTAGGCTACGGTTGCTTGTGCAAGGTTTGGAAATCTTTGACTCTTCTTCTGTACACTGAGAACTTATGCATTTCCGCGCCATGCTCTCCTCTAGT
>NW_016954679.1:0-612 GCF_001483705.2 Eufriesea mexicana
TGACATTTTCGACTAATATCGTGGTGAGGTGACTTTCTTGCATAATTAAGGAGGAAAGATTCTATTGGCCAGCTATGGCCATTGCAATTCTATAGTATCTGGATGGAAAATTCCATTTTTTTGACATTTTCGACTAATATCGTGGTGAGCTGACGTCCTTCCATGTGTACGGAGGAATGATACTGCTGGCGAGATATAGCCAGTGCAGTGCTATAGAATCTGGCTGCTAAATTCAATTTTATAGTCATTTTCGACTAATATCGTGGTGAGCTGACGTCCTTCCATGTGTACGGAGGAATGATACTGCTGGCGAGATATAGCCAGTGCAGTGCTATAGAATCTGGCTGCTAAATTCAATTTTATAGTCATTTTCGACTAATATCGTGGTGAGCTGACGTCCTTCCATGTGTACGGAGGAATGATACTGCTGGCGAGATATAGCCAGTGCAGTGCTATAGAATCTGGCTGCTAAATTCAATTTTATAGTCATTTTCGACTAATATCTTGGTGAGCTTACTTTCTCGTATAAATAAGGTGGAACGATTCTAGTGGCGTGCTGTAGCCATTGCCGTGCTATAGAATCTGCCTGGAATATTCAATGTTATTGGCATT
>NW_016954680.1:0-638 GCF_001483705.2 Eufriesea mexicana
TAATATCGTGGTGCGCTGATTTTGTTGCATAAATAAGGAGGAAAGATTCTTTTGGAACGCTATGGCCATTGCAAAGGTTAAGAATTCGGCAGGAAAATTCAATTTTATTTACATTATCGACTAATATCGTGGAGAGCTAGTTTTGTTGCATGAATAGCGAGGAGAGATTCTATTGGCATGCTATAGCCATTGCAATGATATCGAATATGACAGCAAATTTCAATTTCATTGCCATTTTCGACTAATGTCGCGGTGAGCTAGTTTTGATGCAGAAATAAGGAGGAAAGATTCTGTTGGCATGCTATAGCCATTGCAATACTATAGAATCTGACTGGAAAATTCAATTTTATTCAATTTTATTGACATTATCGACTAATATCGTGGTGAGCTAGTTTTGATGCATTAATAGCGAGGAAAGATTCTATTGGCATGCTATAGCCATTACGATGCAATAGAAACTGACTGGAAAATTCAATTTTTTTGACATTTTCGACTAATATCGTGATGAGATAATTTTGTTGCATAAACAACGAGGAAAGATTCTATTGACACTCTATAGCCTTTTCGATGCTATTGAAACTGACTGGAAAATTCAATTTCATTGACATTATCGACTAATATCGTGGTGAGCCAATTTT
>NW_016954681.1:0-378 GCF_001483705.2 Eufriesea mexicana
GGATGTATGGATCGCCGGATGTATGGATGGGTGGATGTATATGTGGATGTATGTATGTATGTAAGTATGTATGTACGTATGTATGGATGATACGGATGTATGGATGTATGGATGTATATATGTATGGATTTATGGATGTATGGATGTATGTATGTATGGATGTATGGATGAATGTACGGTTGGATGGATGTATGGATGAATGGATTTACGGATGTGTGGATGTATGGATTTATGGATGGCTGGATGGATGTGTGTATTGATGTATGTATGTATGGATGTATGGATGTA
Source organism: Eufriesea mexicana (assembly GCF_001483705.2). Taxonomy (NCBI): domain Eukaryota; kingdom Metazoa; phylum Arthropoda; class Insecta; order Hymenoptera; family Apidae; genus Eufriesea; species Eufriesea mexicana. Next base: position 289 of record NW_016954681.1, read on the forward strand.
TGGATCTATGGATGTATGGATGTATGTATGTATGGATGTATGAATGGATAAATGGATGTATTGATGTATGCATGGATGTATGTGTAGATG
>NW_016954682.1:0-585 GCF_001483705.2 Eufriesea mexicana
GTATCGTCCACACTTTCGTACATCCATACATACATGCACCCATACATCCATCCATCCATATGTCCACCCATCCATACTGCCATCCATCCGTACATACATCATTCCATACATCCATCCATCCACACATCCACCCATCCATACATTCATCGATCCATACATCCGTACAACAATCCATCCATCCTCCTATCCATACATACATACATACATCATTACATATAACCATACATACACAAGTACATTCGTGCACACGTACATTCGTACACACATCTTTCCACTCATCGATCCATACATCCATACATACATCCATACAAACATCCATATATACGTCCATACAAGAACACATTCATGCATCCATACATCTGTACCCCAATACATCCTTCCATTCATATATCCTGCCATCAACACATACATCCATCCATTCATCCATCCATCCATACTCCCATACACCCATACATCCATACATACATGCATATATACATCCGTACATCCATTCACCCGTACATCCGTACATTCGTACATCCTTACATACGTACATCAACACATCCATGCATCCATACATCCATACATCCATACATCCATACATAC
>NW_016954683.1:0-490 GCF_001483705.2 Eufriesea mexicana
TGTACGGTTGTATGTATTGAAGTATGTATGGATGTATTGATGGATGGATAGAATGGTGGTTGGGTTTATGTATGGATGGTTGAATGGATGTATGAATGAATGGATGTATATATGCATGGACGAATGGATCATTGGATCTATGGATGGATGGAGGTGTGGATGGATGGATTTATGAATGTACGGATGTATGGATGTATGGATGTATGGATGGATGGATGTATGGATGTATGGATGTATGGACGTATGCCTTTATGGATGCATGTATGTGTGAATGAGTGAATGTATGGGCGTAAAAGCGTATGGATGTATGCATGTATGGATGTATGAAAGTATGGATGTATGGATGTATGGATTTACGAATTTATGGATGTACGGATGTATGGATGTATGGATGGATAGATGGATGTATCGATGTATGTATGGATGTATGCATTGATGTGTGTATGGATGTATGCATGGATGTATGTATGGATGTATGCATGAATGTTTG
>NW_016954684.1:0-586 GCF_001483705.2 Eufriesea mexicana
CTATTCTGCTCTGGGGACAATAGGTGGATTTAGGCTACGTTTGGTACGGCTACGTTTGTCTGCATTACTTGTGGATAACATATACTTTCGTGGTGAACACGATTTTTCGGTGTATTTCTGCGCTCTACTGTGCTGTGCTATATTCTGCATGCTCCTGGTTCCAGCAATAGTGGTCGCAGCTTGTTGCATTGAGCTAGGCTTCGTTTGACTAAGTTATTTAGGCCCGGACTACGTTTGGGTAGCATTGACTTTTCCGCTATAGACTTTACTGTGCTGTGCTATATTCTGCTCGGCCCTGGGGAGGCCAGCGATAGAGGTCGCGCCACGGTAAGTTGAGTTATGTTACGTTTGGTAATGTTACGATTGGCTAGGTTAGGAGAGGTTAGCATTGACCTTTGCGCTCTAGATAGCTATTCGATGGATTTCTGCGCTGTACTATGCTCTAATATGCACGGATTGGCGCTGGGGTGGCCAGCAATAGTGGTCTCGGCACGTTAGGATTTTTTAGGTTACGTTTGGCTACGTTAGGTTAGACTACGTTTGGCTATGATGGCTTTGACTTTTGTCCTATACATTGCTGTACGGT
>NW_016954685.1:0-215 GCF_001483705.2 Eufriesea mexicana
AATTGAATCCTTCCTCCTTATTAATGAAGGAATGATTGCTCGCCATGATATTAGTCGAAAATGCCTCTAAAATTGACATTTCCTGCCAGAGTCCATAGCATTGCAAAGGATACAGCAGGCCAAAGGTATCTTTCCCCCTTACTTATGCAAGGAAGTTAGGTCACCACGATATTAGTCGTAACTGTCAATAAAAATGAATTTTCCGGCCAGATACT
>NW_016954685.1:372-640 GCF_001483705.2 Eufriesea mexicana
CTATAGCACGCCAACAGTATATTTCCTCCTTATTTATGCAAGAAAGTTAACTCACCACGATATTAGTCGAAAATGCCAAGAAAATTGAACTTTCTAGACAGATTCTACAGCATTGCAAAGGCTATAGCACGTCAAGAGGACCTTTCCTCCTTATTTATGCAAGAAAGTTAGCTCACCACAATATTATTCGGAAATGTCAATAAAATTGAATTTTCCAGCTTGATGCTCTAGCAATGCAATGGCTATAGCACGCCAGTAGAATCTACCC
>NW_016954685.1:682-1005 GCF_001483705.2 Eufriesea mexicana
CACCACGATATCAGTCGAAAATGTCAGTAAAATTGAATTTTCCAGGTAGATTGGGTAGCATTGCAATGCCTATGGCACGCCAATTGAATCCTTCCTCCTTATTTATGAATGAAAGATTTCTCCCCTTGATATTAGGCGATAATGTCTAGAAATTTGGATTTTCCAACCACATTCTATATAATTGCAATGGCTATAGCACGCCACTAGAATTCTTCCTCCTTATGTATGCAAGATAGGTGGCTCACCACGATACTAGACGCAAATGTCAGTAAAATTGAATTTTCCTGCCAGAGTCCATAGCATTGCAAAGGCTACAGCACGCC
>NW_016954686.1:0-670 GCF_001483705.2 Eufriesea mexicana
GTACATAAAATTGAATTTTCCTGCCAGATTCTATCGCATTGCAATGGCTATAGCACGCCAATACGATATTTCATCCTTATTAATGCAAGAAAGTTAGCTCACCACGATAGTAGTCGAAAATGTCAATAAAATTAAATTTTCCAGCCAGTTCCTATAGCAATGCCATGGATGTAGCACGCCAATAGGATATTTCTTCCTTACTTAAGAAAGAAAGTTAGCTGGCCACGATAGTAGTCGAAAATGTCAATAAAATTAAATTTTCCAGCCAGAGTCTATAGCATTGCAGTGGCTATAGTACGCCAGTAGACCCTTTCCTCCTTCTATGTGCAAGACGGTTAGGTCACCACGATAATAGTCGATAATGTAAATAAAATTGAATTTTCCAGGCAGATCCTATAGCATTACCATGACTATAAAAGATTCTAGAGCAGTGCAATGGCTATAGCATGCCAATAGTATTTTTAACCCTTATTTATGCAAGAAACATGGTTCAACAAGATATCAGTCGAAAATGTCAACAAAAATGTATTTTCCAGCAAGATTCTAGAGCAGTGTAATGGCTATAGCATGCCAATAGTATGTTTAACCCTTATTTATGCAAGAAACGTGGTTCAACAAGATATCAGTCGAAAATGACATTAAGAACGAATTTTCCAAACAGATTCTATAG
>NW_016954687.1:0-794 GCF_001483705.2 Eufriesea mexicana
AGCTATCCTAACCAAGCATATCCTAACCTAGCCAAGCCAAGCGTAACCTAACTCAACCTAGCGCGCCGTGACCACCTTTGCTGGCTTCCCCAGAGCCAAGTAGAACATACTAGAGCAAGCAGAGCGCAGTATTCCACCGCATTGCCGCGTGCGGCACAAAAGTCAAAGGAATCCTAACGTGTTCTAACCTAGCAAAGCCAAGCGTAACGTATCTAGACATAACTTGCCGAGATTTATCTAGATGGTCCACTGGAGACAAGCAGGGCATATTAGTGCAAAGTAGGGTGCCAACAACCGCCAAATTGCGGCGTATGGCGCAAATGTCAAAGCTACCCTATCCTATCCAAATCAATCGTGACATTGGTAAACGTACCCTAACGCACCTTATCAAGCCATGAACACTAATGCTTGATGCTTGCCTCTCCAGAGCCCAGCAGTGTATAGTAGAGCACAGTAACTCGCAGAAAGCGACTAAATAGCAATGTATAGCACAAAAGTCAGAGACAGCCTGACATAACCATACCTAACCTAACATAACCGAACGTAGAGTATCCAAACCAAGCGTGCCGCGGCCACTATTTCTGGCTTACCCAGAGACAAACAGGATATAATGGAGCACAGTGGAGCCTACAAATCCACCGAATAACAGTGTAAACCGCGAAAGTAAAATCTGTCCAAACATAACCCAAGCTAACACAGCGTAACCAAACGTAGCTTATGACATCCTAACGGGACGAGACCACGATTGCTGGGCCCCCAGACCCAGGCAGAACACGCTAGAGCACATTAGAGAG
>NW_016954688.1:0-404 GCF_001483705.2 Eufriesea mexicana
GTAAAGCGCAGAATTCCACCGAATGACAGTGTACAGTACGAAAGTCGAAGCTACCCTAACAGTTCCTATCATAGCCTAACCTAACCAAACGTAACCTAATAATAGCTAACATTCCAGGACCACAATTGGAGACGCCCGTGTGCCACGCTCAAGATATCAGAGTGCAGAAGATCGCAGAAAACCGCCGAATAGCAGTGTATAGCATAAAATTTGTGGCCACCTTATCCTAACGAAACCAAAGGTGACGCAGGCAAACGCTACATAACACAACCTAACTTGCAGAGACCACCGTTGCTCTCACCCTAGAGCCAAACAGAGTACTTTATAGCAATGCGGAGCAATGTCAAAGCTATCCCATCCTAACCTAGCCAAACGTAATATAACCAAGCGCAACTTAACTCAAC
>NW_016954688.1:529-2490 GCF_001483705.2 Eufriesea mexicana
CCTTATAACAGTGTATAGCACAAAAGTCAAAGCTATCCCGCCCTAATCTAGCCAAACGTAACATAACCAAGCGTAACATAACTCAACCTAACGCGCTGAGACCACTATTCCTGACCTCCCCAGAGCCAAACAGAATATGGTAGAGCACAGTTGATCGCAGTAACCCACCGCGTAGCAGTGTGTTGCACAAGAGTCAAAGATACCCTAACATAACCTGTCCTAACTCAACCTAACCGAACGTAGCATAACTAAACGCAACGCGCCAAGGATACTATTGCTAGCCTCCACAGAGCCAAGCAGTGCATATTAGAGCAACATACTGCGCAGAAATCCACCGAATGGCAGTGTATAGCATAAAAGTTAAAGCTATCCTATCCTAACCTATCCAAACGCTATCTATTTCAGCCTAACGTGCCGGGACCACTATTACTGGCCTTCGCAGAGCTAACCAGAAAGCACTAGAGCGTAGTAGGGCGCAGAAGTTCGCCGATCAACAGTTTATACAACGAAAGTCAAAGCGTGCCAAACATAAGCCGAACTAACTTAACCTTACCAAACGTACCCTAACTCAACCTCAAGTGCCAAGAACACTATTACTGGCCTCTCCCGAGTCGGCCAGGATATAGTAGAGCAACGTAGAGCGTAGAAATCCACCGAATATCTGCGTATAGCACAAAAGACACAGCTATCGTCTACTAGCATGACCAATCGTAGTACTATCGAAGGTATCCTAGCAAAACCTCTAGTGCCACGACCGCTGTCGCCGGACTCCGCAGAGTGGAGAAGAGTACAGTAGAGCACATTAGAGCTCAAAAAGCCACCAAATAGAAGTACTGGTCTCAAAAGTCAAAGATATCCTAACCTAACCCGACATAGCCTAACCTAACCAAACGTCGAATGACAAATCCTAACGTGCCGTGATCACTATTACTGGCTTTCCCAACCTTCCCAGAGTCGAGCAGGGTACAGCAGTGCAACGTTGATCGTAGAAACCGACAGAATTGCAGAAAATAAGGCAAAAGTCAATCTTATCCTATCCTAACCTAGCAAAATGTAACATAACCAAACGTAACCTTACTCAACGTAACGTGCGCACACAACTGCTGCCGACCACACCAGAGCCAAGTGAAATACCCTAGAGCACAGCAGATCGCAGAAGTTCGCCGCATTGATGTGTAAAGCAGAAAAGTGGAAGATACCATAACCTAACCTGACCTAACCTAACCGAACCAAACGTAACCAAGCCCAACCTAACGCGCCGAGTACACCATTGCTGTACTCCTCAAAACCGAGCAGATCATGTTAGAGCGCAGTAGAGCGCAGATATCCATCGAATGGTGGTGTACAGCGCAAAAGCAAAGCTATCCAAACCTAACGCAGACAAAGATAACTCGAGCAAGCGTAGCCTAACTCAACCTAACGTGCTGATACCACTATTATTGGCCTCGCCATGGTCGAGAAGAGAATAGTGGAGCAATGTAGAGCGCAGAAATCCACCGGACAGAGGTGTTTAGCACAAAAGTCATAGCTGTCCTGGCCTAACATAACAATACGTCATACGAACGAACGCAAAATTACTCGGACTACCGTGACGAGGCCAATACTCCTGGCCTTCTCATAGCCAAACAGAATACACTAGAGCATAGTGGAGCGCAGAAATAGGCCGTATGGTGGTGAATAGCACAAAATTCAGAGCAGTCCACACCAAGCTTATCCTAACCTAACATAACCGAACGTAACATAGCACAGCCAAGCCTGCCACGACGGCAGCTGCTGGCCTGCCCAGAGACAAGCTGGTGGTAGTAGAGCAAAGCAGGACGCAGATATCGAACGAATAGCAGCGCAAAGCACAAGGGTCAAAGTCAACCGAACCTATCCCATACTAATATAACCTAACGAAACGTTGCCTAACTCAATATTGCGAGTCGCGGCCGCTATTGCTGGACTCCCCAGGGACAAGC
>NW_016954689.1:0-228 GCF_001483705.2 Eufriesea mexicana
AGAGCTCAGAGTTGTCTTTTGCGCCATACACTGCTATTCGGTACATTTCTGCGCTCTTCTGTGTTCAACCATACTCTGCTCGTCTCCGGGGAGGACAGCAATATCAGTCATTGAATATTATGTAGAGTTATGATACGTTTGGTTATGTTACGATTGGTTACAGGGTAGCTTTCACCAATAGCCAGCAATAGCGGTCGTGCCACGATATGTTTTGTTATGTTACGTGCG
>NW_016954689.1:333-1442 GCF_001483705.2 Eufriesea mexicana
CTCTAGTATATTCTCCTCGGATCTGGGGAGGCCCGCAATGGTGGTCTCGGCAGGTAAGATTAACTTAGGTTACGTTACGCTATATTAGGTTACGGTAGGTTATGACAGGGTAGCTTTGACTTTTTTGCCACGCACAGCTATTCGGTGGTTTTCTGCACTCTAGATAGCTCTACCATACCCTGACAAACCCTGGGGGACAGGGACAGTTGTCTCGGCACGTTAGATACAGTTAGGCTCCGTTTGGATTCGTTATGTTTTCCTGAGTCAGGTTTGAATAGCTTCGACTTTTCTGCTATACACCGCGGTTCTATGGATTTCGGCGCTCTACTGTGGCCTGGTATATTCTGCTTGGCTCTGGGGATGTCAGCAGTAGCTATCTAGGCACGTTAGTTTGAGTCATGTTACGTTTGGTTATGTTAAGTTTGGTTACGTTAGACTAGGTTAGTCTTCGCTTTTGTGTATACACTGCTTTTCGGCGTATTTCTGCATTATACTGCGAACTAATATGCTCTTCTATGCTCTGGAGAGACCAGAAATAGTGGTCAAGGCACGTTAGGTTGTGCTAGATTTCGTTTGGTTAGGTTAGATTGGGTTGCGTGCGGTTTGGATGTCACATACTTTTATGCTCAGCACTGCTATGCTATGGACTTCTGGGCACCATTGCGCTCTAGCATATTCTGCTTGGCTCAGCAATGCCAGAAATAGTGCTCTCATAATGATAGATGCTGCTAGGTTAGGTTTGGTTATCTTAGGTTAGTCTGGGTTGGGTTAGGATTGCTTCGACTTTGCTGCTATACATTGCCATACGTTGGACACCTGTGCGCTACTCTCCTCTGATATGTTCTGCTTTGCGCTGCGGAGGCCAGCAACAGTGGACCAGTCGTGGTAGTTTGTGTTATCACACGTTTGGTTAGGTTAGGTGAGGTCAGTTTAATTAAGGATAGACTTCACTTTTGTGCCTTGCACTTCCATGCGGCGGATATCTGCGCTCTACTGTGCTCTCGCTTATTCTGTTTGGCGCTTGAGAGGTAAGCAATAGCTTTCTGGCTACGTTAGGTTGAGCTACGTTACGTATGGTTTTTGCGCTTGGATATGTTATGATAGTGTAA
>NW_016954690.1:0-1080 GCF_001483705.2 Eufriesea mexicana
GAAGCCAGCAATAGCCGTCGCGGCAAGTTTTCTTGAGATATATTACGTTCGGTTACGGTACGTTTCGTTAGGTTTGTACAGGATAGCCCTGACTTTTCTGCTATACAGTGCGATTCTATCGATTTCTGCGCTCTGCTCTCCTTTATTATGATCCGCTTGGCTGTAGGGTGTCCGGCAATACTGGTCGTGGCACGATAGGTATTATTAGGCTTGGCTTTGACATGTTATGGTAGCATTGGTTAGGTTCGGATTGTTTTGACTATCGTGCTGTTCACTATTATCAGGCGGACCACTGTGATCCAATGTGCTCTACTATATCCTGCTTGGCTCTGGGGAGACCAGCAGCAGTGGTCGCGAATATCTATGTGGAGCTGTCCTACGTTTGGTGAGGTTAGGTTGTGTCGGCTTAGGTCAGGTTGTCTACGACTTTTGCGCTATACACTGTAGGGCTGTGGATTTCTGTGATCCTCTGTTCTCTAATTTGTTCTGCTCGCCTCTGGCGTGGCCAGAAATGGTGGTATCGGCGCGTCAGGTTTAGATATATTATTAGGTTAGGATATGTTTAGTTTCTTTGACTTTTGTGCTATGCACTGCTATTCGGTATACATATGCGCTGTACGTTGCTCTACTATACTCTGAACGACTCTGGGGCGGCGAGCAATGGTGGTGGTGGCACGCTAGGTCAAGTTAGGTTATGTTTGGTTACGTTACGTTGGGCTATGTTTGGTCATGATAGCCTCGACATTCGTGCTTTACACTGCTATTCGGTGGATTTCTGCAGTCTACTGTGCTCTAGTATGTTCTGCATGGCTGTGGAGATGCCAGCAATAGTGGTCTATGCATGTCATGTTGAGCAATGTTACGTTCGGTTAGACTAAGTTACGTTGGTTTGGGTTAGGATTGGTGTGTCTTTTGTGCTGCACAAAGCTATTCTAGGGATTCCTACGCTGTACGATGCTCCATCATATTCAGCACGTCCCTGTAGACTCCAGCAATAAATGTCGCGGCATGTTATGATGAGCCACGTCACGGTCTGTTACGTCAGGTTAGGATAGCTTTGTATGCATAGCTTTGGCTTTT
>NW_016954691.1:0-1342 GCF_001483705.2 Eufriesea mexicana
TGGTAATCAGATGGCTACACCTATCATTGCATTGAGAACGTTAGGTGATATATTCATCAAACTATAACAGTTTATAGATTTTGAATAGACTTATTCTATGGTAAGTAGATGGTTGTAACTACCATTGGATGGAGAATGTTAGGTAATCTATACATCAAATTATAGCAGGTTATAGATTTTGAATAGACTTATTCTATGGTAAGTAGATGGCTATACCTACCATTGGATTGAGAACGTTAGTCGATCTATTCATCACACTATAGCAGGTTATAGATTTTGAATAGACTTATTCTATGGTAAGTAGATGGCTATACCCACCATTGTATTGAGAACGTTAAATGATCTATTCTTCGAGTTATAACAGGTTATGAATTTTTAATAGAGCTATTCTATGGTAAGTAGATGGCTATACCTACCATTGGGTTGAGAACGTTAGGCGATCACAAACTATAGTACGTTATTGATTTTGAATAGACCTATTCAATGGTGAGCAGATGGCTATACCTACCATTGGATTGAGATCGTTAACTGATATATTCATCGAGTTGTAACAGGTTATGAATTTTTAATAGACTTATTCTATGGTAAGTAGATGGCTATACCTATCATTGCATTGAGAACGGTAAGTGATCTATTCATCGAGTTATAACAGGTTATGAATTTTTAATTGGCTTATTCTATGGTAAGTAAATGGCAATACCTATCATTGCATTGAGAACGTTAGGTGATCTATTCATCAAACAATAGTAAGTCATAGATTCTGAATAGACCTTTTCTATGGTAAGTAGATGGCTATACAAACCATTAATTTGAGAACGTTAGATTGTCTATTCATCAAATTGTAGCAGGTTATAGATTTTGAATTGACTTATTCTATGGTAAGCGGATGGCTAAAACTACCATTGGATTGAGAACATCAGATGATCTATTCATCGAGTTATAACAGGTTATAGAATTTGAATAGACTTGTTCTATTGTAAGTGGATGGCAATACTTACCATTGGATTGAGAACGTTAGATTGTCTATTCATCAAATTGTAGCAGGTTATAGATTTTGAATAGACTTATTCTATTGTATGTAGATGGCAATACCTACCATTGGATTGAGAACGTTAGGTGAACTACTCATCAAACTATAGCAGGTTATAGATTTTGAATAGACTTATTCTATTGTATGTAGATGGCAATACCTACCATTGGATTGAGAACGTTAGGTGAACTACTCATCAAACTATAGCAGGTTATAGATTTTGAATAGACTTATTCTATTGTAAGTAGGTGGCAATACCTGCAATTGGATTGAGAACATTAGGTGATCTATTCATCAAACTATAGCAGGTTA
>NW_016954692.1:0-478 GCF_001483705.2 Eufriesea mexicana
TGGTTATTCTAAAATAGCTAAGAACTGATATTATCAGCGAAGAATGTCATTCAACTCTAACGCTACTGTGGTGATGGTTCAACTCAGTGCTTTGTCGTCAATTGCTAATATCTCGAGGGCTAAAGGTTGCGTCATTTGTCATTCCAGAATAGGTATAGGTGGAAATCATGAGTGAACACGTTAATAGAGCGGCCGCAGTGATTGTACTAAGCGCTGGTGGATGTACTAAGTACAGTACTATCAACAACAAACATCTCTAGCCTAAAGCGCATTATACATTTGTTATTCTAGAATTGCTAGGAACCGACATTATCAGTGATCAAAGTAATTGAACAGTTACGCTACCGTGACGATCTCTGAACAGCACTGTGTCGTCTAATGTTAATATCTCGATAGTCTGTGTATCTATATCTTGTTCCTATAGCAGCACTAATATGATGATGGCTGTACTCAGTGCTTTGTTCTCAACTGTTAATGT
>NW_016954693.1:0-534 GCF_001483705.2 Eufriesea mexicana
AAAAATGTAATATACGCAAACGCAACATATCGCAGCATGACGTGCCGAGACCACTATCGCTGGAATCCCCAGTGCCATGCAGAGTATAGTGGAGCACAGAAGATGGCAGATATACACCGAAAAACGGTGTACAGCACGAAAGTCAAATCTATCTTTTCCAAACATAGCCTAAAGCCTAAACTAATCTATCCAAAAGAAATATACAACTCTAGATATCGTACCGCGGCCGCCATTTCCAGATTCCCCAGAGCAAAGCAGGGCATATTGGACAACTCTGTAGTACAGAAATGCACCGAATATTAATGCATAGCACCAAAGTCGAAGCTATCCTGTCCTAACATGACCAAACGTAACACAAATGAATCTAACTTGCCGAGGTCGGCGTTGCCGCAGTACGCAGAGTCGAGCGGATCGTAATAGAGTAACATAGAACGTAGGAATACACCGAATAGCAGTGTATAGCACAAAAGTCAAAGGTATCCTGTCCTAACCTGAGCAAGCGTAACATAGCCAAACGAAACATACATCACCCTA
>NW_016954694.1:0-884 GCF_001483705.2 Eufriesea mexicana
CAATAGAATCTTTCCTCCTTACTTATGCATGAAAGTTAGCTCACCACGATATTAGTAGAAGGTGTCTATAGAATTAATTTATGCCAGTCAGATTCTATAGCATTGCTATGGCTATAGCACTGCAATAGAATCCCTCCTCCTTATATAACCAAGAAAGTTATCTCATCACGATATTAGTCGAAAACGCCAATGAAATTGAATTTTCCAGTCGGATTCTATAGCTCCGCAATGGCTATAGCACGCCAATAGAATCGTTAATCCTTGGTTAGGGAAGAAAATTACGTCACCACGATATTAGTCGAAAATGTCAATAAAATTGAATTTTCCAGCCAGATTCTTAGACATTGCAATGGCTATAGCACGCCAATAGAATCGTTAATCCTTGGTTAGGGAAGAAAATTACGTCACCACGATATTAGTCGAAAATGTCAATAAAATTGAATTTTCCAGCCAGATTCTTAGACATTGCAATGGCTATAGCACGCCAATAGAATCGTTAATCCTTGGTTAGGGAAGAAAATTACGTCACCACGATATTAGTCGAAAATATCAATAAAATTGAATTTCCCAGCCAGATTCTAGGACATTGCTATGGCTATAGCACGCCAATGGAATCTTTCCTCCTTATTTATGCAAGACAGCTAGCTCACCACGATATATGTCGAAAATGTCAACAAAATTGCATTTTACAGGCAGATTCTAGAGCATTGCCATGGCTATGGTACGCCAGTAGTATCTTTCCTCCTCATTTATTCGAGAAAGTTAGCTCACCTCGATCTTAGTCGCAATTGTCAATAATATTGAATTTTCCAGGCAGATTCTTTAGCACTGAAATGGCTATAGCACACCAATAATATCTTTCCTCCTTATTTATGCAAGAGAGT
>NW_016954695.1:0-513 GCF_001483705.2 Eufriesea mexicana
GGAATCGTGGTCGCGGCACGTTAGGTTGTGTTAGGTTACGTTTGATAACATTAGGATTGGCTACCTTAGGAGGAGATTGCACCGACTTTTGCACTGTAAAATGCTTTTCGCTGGATTTCTGCGCTGTACAATGCTGTAGTATGTTTAGCCTGGCACTGCGAAGGCCGGCAGTAGTGGCCACGGCACGCTATGTTTAGTTAGGCTACGTTCCGCTATGTTTGGTTAGGCTATGTTTGGTTAGGATGGCTTCTACTTTTGTGCTATGCACTGCAATTCGGAGGACTCCTGCGCTCTAATGTGCTCTGGTATGTCCTGCTTGTCTCTGGGAAGGGCAGCAAGCGTGGCCTCGGCACGTTGGGTTGAGCTAGATTGCGATTGGTTTTGTTACGTTTGTTTAGGATGGGATGGGACAGCTTTCACTTTTATGCTATACGCTGCTCTTCGGTGAACTCCAGCGCCCTATATTGCTACAACGTGCTACGTTGGCTCTGGGGAGGCCAGCAATAGTAGCCT
>NW_016954696.1:0-265 GCF_001483705.2 Eufriesea mexicana
CCAGCGAATGGTATGAACGCCTATGATATTCCATCTTCACGTAACCGAAATTGTCATATGCAAGCGTAGCCTAAATAGACCTAACGCGCCGTGGCCACGGTTGCTGTCCTCCCCAGCGCCAAGCGGAATACACCAGAGAATAGTAGATCGCAGAAGTTCGACGCATTGCGGCATGCCGCACATAAGTCAAAAACGCCCATGCCATACCTGGGCTAACTTATACTAATCAAACGTGGCCGGCTCAACGTGACGTGCCGCAAAAACT
>NW_016954697.1:0-252 GCF_001483705.2 Eufriesea mexicana
AACAGATTATAGATATTGAATAGACCTATTTTCTGGCAAGTAGATGTCTGTACTTGCCATTCTCTTGATGGCGGTAGACGATCTACTCACCAAGCTATAACAGACAATGGATTTTGAATAGACCTATTCTCTGGCATGTAGATGGCTGTAATAGCTGTTGGATTGAAGGCCTTAGGCGATCTATTCACCAAGCTAAGACAGCTTATAGATTTTGAATAGACCTATTCTCTGGCAAGTAGATGACTCTACTTG
>NW_016954698.1:0-664 GCF_001483705.2 Eufriesea mexicana
TACTTTTGTGCTGTACACTGCTATCCGCGGTTTTCTGCGCGCTCCAGTTTTCTATTATTTTCTTCTTGGATCTGGGGTGGACAGCAATAGCAGCCACGTCACGTTAGTTTGGGACAGGTTACCTTCGGTTAGGTCAGGTTAGGTTATGCTTGGACCGGTTTACCGAGTCTTTCGTGCTATACCCTGCTATCCGGACGATATCTGCGCTCCACTGCTCCCTCCATTATTCTGCTTAGCCCTGGGAATGCCAGCAGTATTGGTCTCGGCTCGTTTGGTTGAGCTACGTTTCTTATGATTAGTTTAGGTTGGACCATGTTCGGTAAGTGTAGCTTTGGCATTCGTGCTATACACTGTTTTCGGGTGGTCCTCTGCACTCGACAGTGCTCCACTATATTCTGCTCGGGTCTCAGGAGGCCCCCAATTGTGGTCACGGCACGTTACGTTTAGGTAAGCTGCGTTTGGCTATGTTAGGTTAGCCCGTGTTAGGTCTGGATAGATATGACTTTTGTCCTGAACACTGCGGTTCTATGGATTTCTGTGCTCTACTGTCCTACAGTAAGCTTTGCTCGACTATAGGGAGATCTGCAATTGTGGTAGCGGTACGTTAGGCTCAGTCATGCTACGTCTGGCTACATTATGGTTGGATATATTAAGATAGGGTAGC
>NW_016954698.1:675-952 GCF_001483705.2 Eufriesea mexicana
GTATTATGCACCGCTATTCGGTGGACTTCTGCGCTCCAGTGAGCCTATTGTGTTCTGCTTGGGCCTTGGCAGCGCAGCAATAGTGGTCTCGGCACGTTATGTTGAGTTGTGCTAAGATTGGTTGTGTTAGATTGGGTCAGGTAAAGTTAGTGTATCTTCGACTTTTTCGCTACACATTGAAATGCGGTTGATTTCTGCGATCTGCAGTGCTCTCGTATATTCTGCTTTGTTCCGGTGAGGCCAGCAAAAGGGGTTTCGCCATGTTAGGCTGAGCTAG
>NW_016954699.1:0-556 GCF_001483705.2 Eufriesea mexicana
TGGGGCGCAGAAGTCAGCGAATAATAGTGTATAGCACGAAAGTCAAAGCTATGCTCTCCTAACCGAGCCAAGCATGACATAGCCAAGCGCAAGTTAACTGATACTGACGTGCCGATACCAAAACCGCTGGCCACCCCAAGTAGAATACACTAGAGCACTGTAGACCGCAGAGATCCAGCGTATGGCACTGTACAGCACAAAAGTGCAGGTCGTCCAGACCAAATATGGCCTAACCTAACCTAACCAAACGTAACCTATCTCAACCAAATATGCCACGACCGCTATTGCCGGCCTCCCCCAATTCAAGCAGATGCGTGTTGAGCAGTGCAGCGCACAGGCATCTACCGAATAACACTGTATAGCACGAATGCCTAGGCCCTTCTATCGTAGCCTATCCAAACAAAGCGTAACCCATCGCAACCTAACACAGCCTAACGTGCCGAGAGAGTCGGCCACACCAGCGCGGAGCACTGCGTGTTAGAGAAGAGTAGAGCGCAGTAATCCCCCGAATAGCAGTTTGCAGCACAAGAGTCGAAGCTATTCTATCCTAACCTAA
>NW_016954700.1:0-491 GCF_001483705.2 Eufriesea mexicana
CAAACCTAGCACAGGCCAACGTTACCAAACCAAACGTACCATTACTCCACATAACGTTAGCGAACACTATTGCTGGCATCGCTATGGCCAAGCACAATATAGTAGAGCACAGTAGGGCGCAGAAATCCACCGGACACCAGTGTATAGTATGAAAGTCAAAGCTTCCCTTACCGAAACTAACGTAACCTAATGTAACCAAACATAGCTTATGTAAACCTAACGTGGCGAGGCCACTATTGGTGGCATCCCCACAGCCAAGCGGAGCAATTTAGAGCAATGATAATGTATAGCGCAGAAGGACAGCGAATACTATGTATATCACAAAAGCCGAAGCTATCCTACTGTATCCCATCCAAACGTAATATAACCAAACGCAACATAACATAGCCTAACGTGCCGATACCACAATTGCTGTCCTCCCCGCATCAGAGCAGGGAATACTAGATCTCAGCAAGGCGCAGAAGTCGAACGAATACAGGGTATATCACAAA
>NW_016954701.1:0-1384 GCF_001483705.2 Eufriesea mexicana
TTCCCCAGATACAAGCGGAGCACACTAGCGCACAGTAGAGCGCAGAAATGCACCGAAATGCAGTGGCAAGCAAAGAAGTCAATGCTATCCTCTGCTAACGTAGGATAGGTAGGCCAGCAATAGTGTTCGCGGCACGACAGGTTTAGTTAGGTTACGTTTGGCTATGCTACTATTGGTTAGGTAAGGGTAGGATGGCTTTGGCTCTGGTGATGTAAACTACTGTTCGGTGGACTTCTGCGCTATAATCATCACCAGTATGTTCTGCTTGGTTCTGGGGAGGCCAGCAATAGTCGTTGCGGAGTGTTATGTTGTGACAATCTACGTTTGGTTGGGTTATGTTACGTTTGGATACGTTATGATAGGGTAGGTGCTAGCACTATTGTGCTGTAAACTAGGCTTCTATGGATTTTTGCGCTCTACTATACTCTAATATTTTCCGCTTGGCTCTGGAGATGCCTGCATTGGTGGTATAGGCACGTAAGCCAGAGTTAGATTACGTTTGGTTAAGTTAGGACAGGTCTGGTTAGGTTAGGATAGCTTTGACCTTCGTGCCATACACTGTAGTGGAGCTGATTCCTGCGCTAATCTGTGCTCCAGTATATCCTGCTTGGCTCTTTGCAGGACAGCAACTCTGGTCACAGCACGTTAGGGTGCCTTGAGATGCGTATGGTAACATTACCTTAGATAATATTAGGAGAGTAGAGCTTCCACTCCAGTGCTATAACGTAGAGATCGGTGGACTTCTGCGCAGTACTCTACTGCAGTATATTCTGCTTGGCTATGGGGAGGCCAGCAACAGGTTTGCGGCACTTTATGCTGGCTTAGTCTGCGTTTGGCTAGCTTGTGCTACGTTTGGTTAGGTTAGGATATGTTAGCTCCGACTTTTGAGCTATATGCTGCGATACTGCGGATACCTGCGCTCTATTCGCCTCTAATACGTTTTGCTTGACTCTGGGCATGCCAGCAATAATGGTCTCGGCACGTAAAGCTGAGGTAAGCTGCGTTTGGTCAGGTTGGGTGCGGTCCGTTCAGGTTAGGATAGCTTCGACTTTTCTGCTGTACACTGCTTTTCTATGGATTTCTGCGCTCTACTCTCCACCACTAATATGTTCTGTTTGGCTCTGGGGAGACTAGAAATAATGCTCGTGGTAAGGTGGTTTGAGTTATGTTACGTTTAGCTGCGTTCGGTTTGGTTGGGTTTGGTTTGGACAGCTTTGGCTTTTCCACTATGCACTCCAGTTACACGTGTTTCGGCTATCTGCTCTCCTCTAGCTTGTTCCGCATGTCTCTGGGGACGTCAGCGATAGTGGTCGCGGCACGTTACGTTGCGTTGTGTTGCGTTCGGTAGGTTCAGGTTAGTTTGCGTTAGGCTATGGTAACTTCG
>NW_016954702.1:0-944 GCF_001483705.2 Eufriesea mexicana
ATCCATACATTCATACATCCACACATCCATAAATCCATACTTCCGCACATCCGTCCATCCATAACTCCATCCATCCAAACGTACATACATCTATCCATCCATACATCCATCCATACATCCATACACCCGTACATCCATAAATTCGTACATCTAAACGTCCATACGTCCATACATCCATACATCCATACATCCATACATCCGTACATACTTACATCCATACATCCATGCATAGCCCCATACACTCATCCATACATATATCCAAAGATACCTCCGTAAATGCATCCATACACACATCAATGCATACATCCATCCATACATCCATCCATTCATTCATCCATACAAGCATCCATACATACATCCATTAATCCGTCCATTCACCCATCCATTCGTATACCCACACATCCATACATACATGCCTCCGTACATGCATATATCCTTACATACATACATCCATGCATACATACATCCGTACGTCCATAACGCAAATACGGCCGTACATTCATACATCCATACATACAAACGTCCATACATTAATAGATGCATCCATCCATACATCCATTCATCCATACAACCATCCATCCATACATCCATACATCAACACATCCATACATCCACAAATCCATCCATTCATGCACTCATCCATCTATACGTACATCTATACGTACGTCCATACATACAGCCACACATACATATATACACACATTCGTACATACATCCATCCATCCACCCATCCATTAATGCATCCATAGAGACATCAATACATTCACACATACATACATCCATAAATACATACTTACATACATCCATACATACATCCATGCATACATCCATTCAAACATCCATACATACATCCACGCATACATCCATGCATACATCCATGCATACATCCATACATTCATCCATACAAGCATCCATACATACATCCACTCTTCCGTCCATTCGCC
>NW_016954703.1:0-557 GCF_001483705.2 Eufriesea mexicana
CATCAATATTCGCCTCGGTACGTTGGGCTGATTTATACTTCGTTTGGCTAGGTTAGGTTTGGTCAGGTTAGATTAGCACATGTTCGACTATTATGCTTTACGCTGCTATTTGGTGGCACTCTGCGCACTACGGTGCTCTATATATTCGGCTCGGCTCCGAGCATTCCAGTAATATTGTTCTCGACACGTTGGGTTATGTTATGGTACGTCTGACTATATTCCGTTTGGATATGTTGGGACAGGATAGCTATGACTTTTCAGCTAGACAATGCAATTCGGTGGATTTCTGTGCTCTGCTGTGATCTAATACGTTCTTCTTTGCTCTGGGGAGGACAGAAAAACTGGCCGCGGCGCGTTATGTACAGTTGTGTTACGTTTGGCTTGGTTAGGTTTGTTTGGATTAGGGGTGAATACATTTGACCTTTGTCCTGTTCACAGAAGCAGAAATGCGGTTGATTACTGCGCTATACTGTGCTCTAGTATTTTCTGCATGTCTCTTTGGAGGCCAGCAGTATTGGTCTCGGCACGTTAGTCTGTGTTACATTGCGTTTGGTCAT
>NW_016954704.1:0-1096 GCF_001483705.2 Eufriesea mexicana
CCCCCCGCGAGGTGGCCGCTGCCCTGGCTAGGGTCGGTGATTGCACCGAGGCGGAAATAAGAACCGGAGTGATCCGGTCTTCCGCTTCGGGGTTGGGCTCTGTATGGGCTCAGCGTCCCCTCGCGGCAGCGAGAAAGGCCGTCGATTGCGGGCGGATCCGCGTCGGCTGTACTTCGGCCCGTGTTGTAGCCTTGGAGGCACGGCGCCTCCAGTGCTTCCGTTGCCTCGCGTACGGTCACACAAGGAGCGGATGCCCTAGCGCGGTGGACCGCAGCGACACCTGTTTCAGGTGTGGCGCGGCGGGCCACCGTGCCGGTGGGTGTAGTGCGCCTGCACCCATGTGCCCGGTTTGCGTCTTGCTCGGCCGCCCCACCAACCACCAGCTGGGCAGCAAGGCGTGCTGCCCGCCAAAGGCAAACTGCGCGGCTCGCCAGGCGCCTGCAGGCGTCGTGTCCGCCTCGGCGCCTGCGAGCGCCAATTCGAAAGCTGCTTCCGCGAATTCCATCTCCGCGAACGCTACCGCGAAGGGCCCGCCGACCGGCGGAGCACCGGGCCCGCAGCCGGCCCAAAGGAACGGGGGCCAGGAGGAGGCCATGGACACAGCCTAACCTTCACGTCGTCCATGGTGCTCCAGGCCAACCTGAACCACGCGCGGGCGTCGCAGGACCTGCTCATGCAGACGCTCGTTGAGCTTGGTGTCGGGCTGGCTGCTACCGCAGAGCCGTACCGTATCCTCGACCAAGACGTGTGGTTCGGTGATCGGGACGGCTCCGTGGCGATCATCGCCAGGGGACTACGGCGGACACCCGCACCAACGCTGCTTCACAGCGGTGAGGGATACGTGGCGGTCTCCTGGAACGACGTAGTCGTGGTGGGGTGCTACGTCTCCCCCAGCCGCGGCCTCTCGTCGTGCGAGAGGCTCCTGGAAGAGCTCGGAGGTTTCCTTAGTGGACACATGGCTCATACGATTCTGGTCCTGGGGGACTTCAACGCCCACTCCGTGGCGTGGGGCTCCCCGCGAACAGACGCTAGTGGAGATGCCCTGCAAGATTGGGCCGCGGGGTTGGATCTCCGGTTGCTCAATCGGGGTTCCGTA
>NW_016954705.1:0-214 GCF_001483705.2 Eufriesea mexicana
TTATTCACATTCTCTCCCAACATCGTGGTGAGCTAACTTTTTTGCATAAATAAGGAGGAAAGACTCTATTGGCGTGCCATAGCCATTGCAATGCTATGGAATCTCCATGGGAAGTACAATTCTATTCACATATACGTATATTGTCGTGGCGAGCTATCTTTCTTGCATAAATAAGGAGGAAAGATTCTATTTGCGTGCAATACCAGTCGCAGTG
>NW_016954705.1:258-502 GCF_001483705.2 Eufriesea mexicana
ATACTGTGGTGAGCTAACTTTCTTGCATTAACAAGGAGGAAGAATACTATTGGCGTGCTATTGCCATTGCAATGCTATATAATCTGGCTGGAAAATTCTACTTTATTGACATTTTCGTACAATATCGTGGTGAGCAGACCTTCCTGCATATATAAGGAGGAAGAATACTATTGGCGTGCTTTTGCTATTGCAATGCTATATAATCTGGCTGGACAATTCAATTTTATTGACATTTTCGGACAAT
>NW_016954706.1:0-239 GCF_001483705.2 Eufriesea mexicana
ACAGCCACCTACTTGCCAGAAGACTGGTCCGCTCAAAATCTATAACCTGCCATAGCTTGGTGAGTAGATCGACTAACCCCTTCAATCCAATGGCAAGTACAGCCACCTAGTTGCCAGAGAATAGGTCTGTTCAGAACCTATAACCTGTTATAGCCTGGTGACTAGATCGTCTAACTCCTTCAATGCCATGGCAAGTACAGCCATCTTCTTGCCAGAAAATTGGGCCATCCAAAATCTAT
>NW_016954707.1:0-2439 GCF_001483705.2 Eufriesea mexicana
TTGTTGCGTTTGGTTATGTTACGTTTGGTTAGGTTAGGACAGGGTAGCTTTGACTCTTGAGCTATACACTGCAATTCGGTGGATTCGTGGTCTCTACATTGCTCTACTATACTCTGTTCGACTATCGGTAGTCTAGCAATAGTAGTCGCCGTACGCTAGGTTCGGTTATATTACGTTTGGCAAGGTTAGGTTACGTTATGTTACGTTAGGATAGCTTTGAGTTTTATGCTACACGCTGCTATCCCATTGGCTTGTGCGCTCTTGTGTGCTCTATCACAATCTGCTAGTCTCTGGGGACGCCAGGAAGAATGTTCTCGGCACTTTACGTTGGGCTAGGCTTGAACAATTTTAGTTCGGACTGCTTTGACCTTTGAGCTGTACGCTGCTGCTCCTACTATTTCAGCGTTCTACATTGCTCTGCTATACACTGCTTAGCTCTCGTGAAGGCAGCAGTTGCGGACGTGGCACATCAGGTAGGCTAACGTTACGTGCGCTTATGTTACGTTTGGTCACGTTAGGATATTGTAGCTTTGACTTTCGTGCAATACACTGCTCTCAGGTGGATTTCTGCGCTCTACTGTGCTCTAGTATGCTCTGATTGGCACTGGCGAGGCCAGCAATAGTGGTCTCGGCACGTTGGGTTGTGTTATGCTACGTTCGGTTAGGTTACGTTTGGTTAGGTTAGGTTAGGATTTCTCTTACGTTTTTCCAATACACAGCTATTCGGGCGATTCAAGCTTTCTAAATTGCCCTGCTATACTCTGCTTAGCTCTCGCGAGGCCAGCAATAGCTTACGTGACACGTCTGGATGGGTGACGTTACGTCCGTTTACGTTATGTTTGGTCAGGTTAGGATAGGATAACTTCGGCTCATGTGCTATACACTGCTATTCGTTGGATTTCTGCGTTTTGCTGTGCTCTAGAATATTCTGCTCGGTAATGAGGATGCCAGCATTATTGTTCTCGGCATGTTAGTCTGAGTTATGTTGCGTTTGGGCATGTTACATTTGGTTATGATGGGACAGGGTAGCATTGACTTTTGTGCTATACACTGCAATTCGTTGGATTTCTGCTCTCTACATTGCCCTGCTATACCCTGCTCCACACTCGGGAAGGAAGCAGCAGTCGTCGCCGCACGTTAGGTTGATATAGATTACTTTCGGCTAGGTTAGGGCACGTTGTGTTAGGATATGATTGCTTTGACTTTTGCGCCATACACTGAAATGCAGCACATTACTACGATCAACTGTGCTCTAGTATATACTGGTTGGCTCTTCGCAGGCCAGAAATAGTGGTCACGGCTCGTTAGCTCGAGTTACCTTACGTTTGCTTATGTTACGTTTGGTTTGGTTAGGAGAGGTTAGATCCGACTTCTGTGCATTGCACTGCTATTCGGTTGACTTCAGAGCTCTGCTGCGCTCTAGTATTCTCAGCTTGGTGCTGGGTAGGGGAGCAACAGTGGTCACGGCACGTTAGGTTGAGTTAGGTTGCTCTCGGTTATGTTAGGTTAGGTTAAGTTTGATTAGGATTGCTCCGAATTTTGTGATATACACTGTATTTCGTTGGATTTCTGTGATTTCTCTGGGGGTGCCAGGAGCAGTGGTCGCGGCACGTCATGTTGTGTTATGCTGCGTTCGGTTAGATTAGGGTACGTCAGGTTAGGTTAGGATATCTACGCCTTTTGTGCTACTCGCTGCAATGAGGTGGATTTCTGCGCTTTAGTGTGCCCTAATATGCTCTCCATGGCTTCAGGGTGGGGGCAGCAATATCGATTTCGTTACGTCAAGATAAGTTACACTATGTTTGGATCGGTTAGGTGAGGACAGGTAAGGTCAGAGTTTGTTTGGCTTTTATGCTCTATACTGCAATACGGTGGATTTCTGCGCCCTGCTATGCTGTAGTATATTCTGCTTGGATATCGGGAGGCCAGCAATTGTGGTCTCGGCACGTTAAGTTGAGCTATGCTGCATTTCGATGTGCTACGTTTGGTGAGGTTAGGATAGGATCGTTTAGACTTTTGTGCTATACACTGCTATCCGCGGATTGCTGCGCTCTGTTGCGCACTAATGTGCTCTGCTTGGCTAGATGGTGGCTAGTAATAGTGGTCTCGGCAGTTTAGGTGGTGTTAAGTTACGTATCTTTGGGTCAGGTTAGGAATGTCTGGTAAGGACTTCTTTGACTTTTGTGTCATACACTGCTGTTCCGTGCATTTTCGCGCGCTACATTGCTACACTATACTCCGCTCTGCTTTTCGGAGGCGAGCAGTGGCGGTCGTGGCACGTTAGCTTGAGTTAGGTTACATTTTGTTTCATTAGGATAGGTTGATTTTGGTTAAGATAGCTTTTACTCTCGTACTATACGTTATTATGTGTTGGAAACCAGTAATCTACCGTGCTCTACTATATTGTGCTTGGCATTGGGGACGCCTGCAGCAGTGGTT
>NW_016954708.1:0-739 GCF_001483705.2 Eufriesea mexicana
ACTAACCTCACCTGACCCATCCTAACCCAACAAAGCGTAGGTTAACTGAACCTAACGAGCCGAATCCACTATTGCTTGCCTCCCCACCGCCAAGCAGAACATTTTAAAGGAGAGTAGGACGCAGACGTCCAAAGAATGGGAATGTATAACGGAAGAATGAAAGCTATCCTGACCCAACCGGGACCAACCTAACCTGACCAAACTTAACCTAACACAGTCTAAATTGCCGAGACTATTATTGCAGGCATCCCAGAGCCGAGCAGAGCATGTTATAGCAGAGCAAGGCGCAGACGTCCGTGGCATAGCAGTGCGCAGCACAAAAGTCTGATCAATCATTTCCTAACCTAACCAAATGTAACATAACCAGACGTTACATATCTCAGCCTGTCGTACCGAAGCCACTATTGCTGGCCTCCACAGAGCCTAGTAGAATATGCTAGTACAATGTATGTCGTTGAAACCGACCGCATGCAGTGCATAGCACAAAAGCCAAAGATATAATAACGCAACTTCACCAAACCTAACAGTACCAAGCCTTGCCGAACTCAGCATAACGTGCCAAAACCACTATTTTTGTCTTCGCCAGGGCCATAACTTGCAGCGACCACTATTGCTGGCCTCCACAGATTCGAGTAGAGTATAGCCGAGCACACTAGTGCGCAGGAATCCTCCGATCAACAATCCTTGCCGAGAAGGTCAAAGCTACCCAAATCTAATGCATACAACCATAGCATAAGCT
>NW_016954709.1:0-472 GCF_001483705.2 Eufriesea mexicana
TGTATGTATGTATGGAAGGATATGTGTATGGATGTAAGTATGGACGAATGAACTTTTGTGTGTGTGGATGTATGTATTGATGTATGCATGGATGTATGGATCGATGGATGGATGGACTGTTGGATGAATGTATGGTTCGAAGGATGTATGTACGGATGGATGGATTTATGGATGTATGGATGAATGAGTGTATGGATGTATGGTTGGACGGATACACTGATGGATGGATGTCCGGATGTATGGATGTATGGATTTATATATGTATGTAAGCATGAATGGACGGATGTATGAGTGGATGGATGGACGTCTGTATTGATGTATCTATGGGTGCATGGATGGATGGATGGATTGTTGGATGGATGTATGGATGGGTGGATGTATGGAAAGATGGCTCTATGGATGGAAGGGGGCATGGATGGTTTGAGGTATGGTTGGACGAATGAACGTATGTACCGATGTATGGATTTATGTA
>NW_016954710.1:0-537 GCF_001483705.2 Eufriesea mexicana
GTATTGGTCCCAGCGCGTTAGTTTAAGTTAGGATACGTTTGTTTATATTGCGCTTGGTTGCGTCAGGAGGGGATCGCCTTGACTTATGTCCATTACGCTACTATTTGGTGGATTTCTACGCTGCACTGTAACCTGATTTGTGCAGCTTGGCTCTGGGAAAGCCAGCAATAGGGGTCTCAGCACGTTACGCTGCGATATGCCACGTTCGGCTTTGTTAGGTTAGGACATCCCTGACTTTTGCGCTTTACGCAGTAATGTGACAGTCACCTGCGCCGTACTGTGCTCTAGTACATTCTGCCTGGCTCAGGTGATGTCAGCAATAGTGGTCTAGGATCGCTAGGTTGAGTTAGGTTACGTTTGGTTATGATATGTTTGGTTATGATAGGCTAGGGTATCTTTGACTTTCGTGCTGCACATTGTGGATTTCTGCGCACTACTGAGACCAAGTATGCTCTGCTTCGCTCCGGGCAGGATAGAAATAGTGGCGGCGGCGCGTTAGGTTGAGTTATGTTACGTTCGGTTATATCATGGAAGAAT
>NW_016954711.1:0-700 GCF_001483705.2 Eufriesea mexicana
ACTCAGCCTGACCCAACCTGACCGAACGTTACTTGACCCATCGTAACGAGCCGAGACCACTATTGCTGGCCTTCCCAATGCCAAGTTGAAAATATGAAAGCACTGTACTGAGCAGAAATCCACCTAATAGCAACCTATAGTACAGAAGTCATAGCTATACTCTGCTAACCTAATGAAACGTAACGTAACCGAACGTAACCTATCTCAACCTAACGCGCTGCGACCACTATTGCTGCCCTCCCCAGAGTCAAGCGGAACACGTTAGTGGAGAGTGAACGCAGAAATCCATATAATCGTAGTGTATATCGGAAAAGTCAGAGTTAGCTAAACATATCCCAAGCAAACGGAACATAGCCAAACATAGTCTGACTCAACCTAAGGTGCCGAGACCGCTGTATTTGTTCTCCCCAGAGCCACGCTGGACATGCTAGAGCACACCAGAGCGCAGAAATCTAGCGAATAGAAGTGTACAGCTCGAAAGTTAAAGCTACCCTGGCCAAACTACGCGTGACCCAACATAACCAAGCGTAAACCGACTAATCATAACGAGCCGAGACCACTATTGCTGGCCTTGCCAGGGAAAGACTGAAAATATTAGAACATTGTAGGGCGCAGAAATCCGCCTAACAGCAGACTGTAGCACAAAAGTCATAGCTATCCTCTGTTAACCTAACCAAACGTAACGTAACCAAACGTAACC
>NW_016954712.1:0-282 GCF_001483705.2 Eufriesea mexicana
TCTGTTATAGCTTGGTGAATAGGTCGCCTAATGCCTTCAACCAATGGCAAGTACTGCCATCTATTTGCCAGAGAATACGTCTATTCAAAATCTATAAAATGCCACAGCTTGGCGATTAGATCGCCTGACGCCTTCAATCCAATGGCAGGTACAGCCATCTACTTGCCAGAGATTAGGCCTATTCGAAATCTATAACCTGTTATAGCTTGGTGAGTAGATAGCCTAACGCCTTCAATCCAATGGCAAGTACAGCCATCTACTTGCCAGAGAATTGGACTATTC
>NW_016954713.1:0-237 GCF_001483705.2 Eufriesea mexicana
TCCGTCCATACATCCCAACGTATACACACACATATATCCATACATCCGTACACCTCAATCCATGCAAACATCTATTCATCCATAGATCCATCCATTCATACGTCCACAAATCCATACATCCACCGATCCATACATCCATCCAACCATACATCAATCCACCGACCCATCCATCTATCGATCCACACATCAATGCAACAGTCCACTCATCCATCCATCCATACGTCCATACATACATCA
>NW_016954713.1:255-726 GCF_001483705.2 Eufriesea mexicana
TACATACATCCAGACATACACCAATACATTCGTCCATACAGACATCCATACATACATCCTTCCATACATCCATACATACATATATACATACATCCATTCAAGCATCCATACATACATCCACCCATACATCCACCCATCCATACACCCATACATCCATGCTTCCATACATCCATTCATATATACATCCATGCATCCATACATCCGTACAGACGTCCATCCATTCCTTAATCCATCCATACATCTGTCCATCCGTACATCTATCCATCCATACATCCAACCATAAATACATCTATCGAACCATACATCCATCCAACCATACAGGCACCCATCCATACATCCATCGATCCACACATCTATCCATACATATATTCATAAATATATACATCCGTACATACATACATCCGTACATCCATACATCCACACATCCATACATCCATAAATCCGTCCAACCATACAACCATACATCCATAC
>NW_016954713.1:837-1168 GCF_001483705.2 Eufriesea mexicana
TCCATACACACATAAACCCGTCCATTCGTACTTCCATCATTCGGTACATCCATCCATCTATACATCCATACACATATAAAACCATACATCCATAAGTCCGTACTTTCATCCATCAGTACATAAATTCATTCACACTTCCAGCCATCCATGCAGCCATCTATCCATACATCCATCCATACGTACATCCATACATCCATACATCCTTCCATCCAAACATCCATCCACCAAGCCGTCCATCCCGCCATGCACCCATACATATATCAATACGTACATCCATACATACACCCATACTTACATCCATACAAACATCCATACATACATCCATGCATAC
>NW_016954714.1:0-303 GCF_001483705.2 Eufriesea mexicana
ACAGCAGTGTACAGTACAAAAGTCAAAGCTATCCTCTCCTCGCTTGACCAAACGTGACATGACGTTATCTATCCCATGACAGCGTTATCTATCCCAAACTGACGCGCGGACATCACTATTGCTGGCGCTCCAACGGCTGTGCAGATTAGAGGAGAGCACAATGGAGCGCAGGCATTCACCGAATAACTGTGTATAGCACGAAAGTCAATGCTACCTTATCCTAACCATCCCCAATCTAACTTAAACGAACGTAGAGCAACTACACCTAACGTGCCGCGAACACCTTTGCTGGCCTCCACAGAT
>NW_016954715.1:0-831 GCF_001483705.2 Eufriesea mexicana
GTGGATGTATGGATGGATGGATTTATGGATGTGTGGATGTATGGATGCAAGTATGGATGGATGGATGGATGGTTGTATGTGTGGATGGCAGGATATATGGCTGGATGTATGTATTTAAGTACATATGTATGGATGCATGAATGCATGGTTGTATGGTTGTACATGCGGATGCTTGTATGGATGTATGTATGGATGTATGCATGGATGTATGAATGGATGCATGTATGGATGTATGTAATGATGAATGCATGCAAGTATGTATGAATGAATGTATGAGTGTATGTAAGGACATACGTGCTGATGCATGTATGGATGTATGGATGGAAGGATGGACTGTTGGATGGATGTGTGGATGATACAGATGTATGGATGTATGGATGGATGGATGTATGGATGGTTGTATGTGTGGATGTATGGTTGGCTGGATGTATGGTTGGCTGGATGTATGAGTGGATGGATGTATGGATGGATGGATGGATGGATATATGTATGGATGCATGTATGGATGTATGTAATGATGTATGTAGACGTATGAATGGATGGATGCATTTATGGATGGATGTATGCATGGATATATGTACGGATGAATGGATGTATGGTTGTAAATATGTATGGGTGTATGGATGTATCGATGTATGTTTGTATGGAGGGATGGCTGAATGAATGGATGGATGTATGGATTGATGGATGTATGGAAGTATGTACGGATGTATGTATGGATATGTCTATGGCTGTATTTACGGATGTATGGAAGGATGTGCGTATGGTTGTATGTATGGACGAATGTATTTGCGTATGTATGGATGTGTGTATTGATGTATGTATGGATGT
>NW_016954716.1:0-254 GCF_001483705.2 Eufriesea mexicana
CAGATTCTATTGCATTGCAATGGATATAGCACGCCAATAGAATACTTCCTCCTTATTTATGCAACAAAATTAGCTCAACACGATATTAGCCGAAAATGTACATAAATTTGAATTTTCCAGTCAGATTCTATAGCACTGCAATGGCTATAGCATGCCAATAGAATCTTTCCTCATTATTTATGCAACAAAATTAGCTCACACCGATATTAGTCGAAAATGTCCATGAAATTGAATTTTCCAGTCAAATTCTATAG
>NW_016954716.1:690-1118 GCF_001483705.2 Eufriesea mexicana
GATATTAGCCGAAAATGTACATAAATTTGTATTTTCCAGCCAGATTCTATAGCATTGCAAGGGTTATAGCATGCCAATAGAACCTTTCCTCCTTATTTATGCAACAAAATTAGCTCACCACGATATTAGTCGAAAATGTCAACGATATTGAATTTTCCATTCAGATTCTAGAGTACTTATATGGCTATAGCGTGCCCATAGTATCATTCCTCCTAATTTATGCAACAAAATTACTTCACCACGATATTAGTCGATAATGTCAATAAAATTGAGTTTCCCCGTCAGACTCTATAGCATTGGAATGGCTATAGCATGCCAATAGAATCTTTCCTCCTTAATTATGCAACAAAATTAGCTCTCCACGGTATTTGTCGAAAATGTCAATAAAATTAAATTTTCCAGTCAAATTCTATAGCATTGCAATGGCT
>NW_016954717.1:0-1134 GCF_001483705.2 Eufriesea mexicana
CAACCACATTATATATCATTGCAATGGCTATAGCACGCAAATAGAATTATTCCTCCTTATTTATGCAAAAAAGGTAGCTCACCACGATACTAGACGAAACTGTCAATAAAATTGAACTTCCTTGGCAGATTATATAACATTAGGACGGCTATAGCACGGGAATTTAATCTTTCCTCCTTACATATGCACGAAAGTTAGCTCACCACGATATTAGTCGAAAATGTGAATAAACTTAAATTTGCCATACAGATTCTACAGCATTGCAATGGATATAGCACGCCAAAAGTATCTTTCCTCCTTATCTATGCAAGGAAGCTAGTTCACCATGGTATTAGTGAAAAATGTCAATAAAATTGAATTTTCCAGCAAGATTCTATATCATTCCAACGGCTATGGTACGCCAACAGAATCTTTCTTCCTTACTTATGCCAGAAAGTTAGCTCACCTGCATAGTAGACGAAAATGTCAACAAAATCGTATTTTCAGCATCATTCTATATCAATGCAATTTCTACAGCACTCAAAAAGGGTCTTTCCTCCTTACTTATGAAAGAAAGATAGCTAACCACGATATTAGTCGATAAAGTCTATAAAATTGAATTTCCGTTCCAGATTCTATAACTTTGCAATGCCCAGAGCACGCCAACAGAATGTTTCCTCCTTATTTATGCAAGAAAGATATCTCACCACAGTATTAGCCGAAAATGTCAGTAAAATTGAATTTTCCAGCTTGATTGTGTAGCATTGCAATGCCTATAGCACGCTAACAGAATCTTTTCTCCTTATTTATGCAAGAAAGATAGCTTACCTCGATATTAGTCGAAAATGTCACCAAAATTGAACTTTCCATTAAGTTTCTATAGCATTGCGACGGGTATAGCACGCCAATTGAATCTTTCCTCCTTATTTACGCAATAAAGTTAGCTCACCACGATATCAGTCGAAAATGTAAATAAAATTCAAAATGTAAATAAAATTCATTTTTCTGGGAAGGTTCTATAGCTTTGCAATGCCTACAGCACGCCAATAGAATATTTCCGCCTTCTTTATGCAAGGAAGGTAGCTCACCACAATATTAGTCGAAAATGTCAATAAAATTGAGCTTTTCAGCAACATTCTATAGCATTGCAATGGC
>NW_016954718.1:0-224 GCF_001483705.2 Eufriesea mexicana
ATAGAATCTTGCTGGAAAATTTAATTTCATTGACATTTTCGACTAATATCGTGGTGAGCCAACCTCTTTGTATAAGTTAGGAGGTAAGATTCTATTGGCGTGCTATTCCCATTGCAATTCTACAGAATCTGGATGGAAAGTTCAGTTTTATTGTCATTTTCTGCTAGTATCGCGGTGAGCTAACTTCCTTGCATAAACAAGGAGGAAAGATTATATTGACAACC
>NW_016954719.1:0-1454 GCF_001483705.2 Eufriesea mexicana
GTCCACTGTACTCCATTGTATTCCGCTTGTCTCAAGCGGCCATCGACAGTAGTCTCGGAGCGACAGGTTGCGCTAGGTTACGTTATGCTAGCTAAGATTTGATCACGACAACGTTGGATTTCGTGCTATGCACTGCAGTGCCGCCGAGTTCTACGATCCACTGTGCTCTAGCATATTCTGCTTGGCTTTGGGGAGGCCAGCAGTAGTGGCCTTGGCACGCTAGGTTGAATTAGGTTACGTTTGGCTACGGTGTGCTTGTTTTGGTTCGGAATGGATTGCATCGAGTTTCTTGGCATAGTCCGTTTTCGGCGGTTTTCTGAGCTCTACTGTGCTCTAAAGTGTTGAGCTTTGCTCTGGGAGGGCCAGCATTAGAGGTATCGGCACGTTACGTTGAGTTCGGTTTGTTTCGGTCTGGTAGGGTATCTTTGACTTTTGTGCTTTACAGTGCAGTGCGGTGGTTTTCTGCGATCTGCTGTGCTCTTGTATATTCTGCTTGGCCCTCGGGTGGTCTGCAGTAGTGGTCTGGGCAAGTTGGGTTTAGTTAGGTTACGATTGGTTACGTTATGCTTCGGTAGGATATTGCAGGATCGGTTTGACTTTTGTGCTACACACAGCAGTTCGGTGCATTTCAGCGCCCTGCTGTGATATTATAAGCTCTGGTTTGTTCTGCGGAGGCCAGAAATACTGGTTGCGGCAGGTTTGGTTGTGTTATGTTTCGTTTGGCTTGGTTGGTTCAGGTTAGGTTTGGTCTGGACATCTTCGTACTTGTGCCCTTCAGTGCAATCCGGTCAATTTCTACGCTCTGCAGCATCTAGTGTATTCTGCTTGGCTCTGGGCAAGACAGCGACAGTGGTCGCTGCACATTAGGTTGAGTTAGTTTACGGTCGGTCATTGTCACGATTGGTTAGGTTAGGGGTGGGAAGCTTTGACTTTTGTGCTTAACACAGCAATGCGGCCGATTTCTACGCTCTACTGTGCTGTGGTATATTCTGATGGGCTCTGTGTATATCAGCAATATTGGTCTAGGCTTGTTAGGTTTAGTTGGGTTACGTTTGGTTATGTTAAGTTCTATTAGGTTAGGCCAGGATAACTTCATCTTTTGCGCTGTAAGCAGCTATTCGGCGGTTTTCTGCTCACTGCTGTGATCTAATATGCTCTGCTTTGCTCTGGCAGGGCCAGAAGTATTGGCCGCGGCCCGTTAGGTGGAGTTATGTTACTTTCGGTTTGTTCGGTTCGTTTGGCTTAGGTTAGGATACCTTTGACTTCTGTTCTGTACACTCAAATGCGGTGAACTTCTGCGCTCTGCTGTTCTCTAGTATATTCTGCTTGGCTCTGGGGAATCCAGCAATTGTGGCCTCGGGACGTTGGTTTGAGCTAGATTGCGTTTGGTCGTGTTACGCTTGGTTACGTTATGACACGATAGATTTGGCTTTTATGCTATACGCTGCTATTCT
>NW_016954720.1:0-1027 GCF_001483705.2 Eufriesea mexicana
CCAGTGCTAAGCAGAATAAACTAGATCGCATTAGGGCGCCGAAGTCCACTGAATAGAACTGTAAAGGGCAAAAGTCGAAGTTATCCTATTTTTACCAAACCAAACGTACCCCACCCAAACGTAAAATAACTCAGCCTAACGGGTCGGGACCACTTTTCCTGGCGTCCGCTGAGAATGGCGGATTGCGATGGCGCACAATCCATAGAAAAGCGGTGTGCAGCATAAAGGTCATAACAATCGTATCCTATCCCGTCGAAACCTAACATAACGAAACGTATCCTAACACAACCTAACGTGCCGAGACCAATATTGCTGGCCTCCAAATCGCCAAGCAGAACATACTGCAAGAGAATGGAGCACAGAAAACAATAGGATGGCAGCAGTGAATAGCAGAGAGGTCATAGCTATCCAAAAGTAACCTATGCTATCATTAACTATCAAAACGTAACCTAACAAAACCTAACGTACCGCGGCCACGATTGCTGGCCTCCCCACATCCAAACAGAGCATACTAGAGCACAGTATGGCGCAGAAGTGCACCGAAGAGCAGTATACAGCACAAACGTCGAAGCCACCCTCTCCTAGCCTAACCTAACGTAACCCAACCGAACGTAGCCTAACGCAAATTGAAGTGCCCAGACCACCATTACTGACCTCCACAGAGCCGAGCAGTGTACAGTAGAGCAGAGTAGGCCGCAGAAACCCACCGTATAGCAGTGCACAGCACCGAAGTCGAAGTTAACCTACCCTAAGCTGACAAAGCATAATGTAAGCAAACGCAAGCTAATCGAACCCAAAGTGAATAGACTACTAGTGCTGACATCCACCGCCTAACAAAACATATAACAGGAGAGTAGAGCTCAGAAGTTCATAGAAAGGCGGTGTATAGCACAAGAGTAAAAGCCTGCCCGTCCTCACCTAACCACGCCTAACATAACCAGACGCAACGTATCGGAACCTAACTTGCCGCGATAGCTATTGTTGGCCTGTCCAGAGTCCAGTTGAGTATAGGAGAGAAGAGTAGAGC
>NW_016954721.1:0-570 GCF_001483705.2 Eufriesea mexicana
ACTATTGCTGACCTCCCCAGAGCCAAGCAGAGTATGCTAGAGCACAGTGGAGCTGAGAAATCCGCAGCATAGTAGTAAGTAGCACAAAAGTCAAAGCTATCCAATCCTAACCTGACCAAACGTAACATATGCGGACGTATCGTATCACAACCTGACGTGCCACGACAGCTATTGCTGGCCACAAGAGTGCTCAGCAGTGTATATCAGGGCAATGTAGAGCGCTAAAATTGTCCGAATGGCAGTCTATTGCTCAAAAGTCAAAGGTATCCTAACGAAGCATATCCAAACCTGACCTAACAAAGAGTAACATAACCCAACCTAACGTGCCGAGAGCAATATTCCTGGCATCCACAGAGACAAGCGCAGTGTGAAGTGTGATAGCGCACAGAAGAACGCAGAAGTCCTTATGATAGCAGTGAGTAGCACAAAAGTCAAAGCCATCCCAACGTAACGCAATGTGACCTATCCTAACCGAACGTAATCGAACTCAACATAACGTGCGGCGAGCACTACTGCTGGCCACCCGGGAGCCGAACAGACTACAGTAGGGCAATGTAGAGCACAGGAATG
>NW_016954722.1:0-707 GCF_001483705.2 Eufriesea mexicana
CCATTCAGATTCTACAGCATTGCAATGGCAATAGCACGCCAATAGAATCTTTCCTTCTTATTTTTGCAAGAAAGTTAAGTCACAACGATATTAGTCGAAAACGTCAATAAAATTGTATTTTCCGGCCAGATTCAACAGCATTGCAATGGCTATAGCACGCTAAAAGCATCTTTCCACCATACTTATGCCAGGTAGCTAGCTCACCACGATATTAGTCGAAAATTTCAATAAAATTGAATTTTCCATCTAGTATCTGTAGCATTGCAATGGCAATAGCACGCCAGTAGAATCTTCCCTCCTTTCTTATGCAAGGAAGTTGGCTCACCACGATATTAGTCGAAAATGTCAATGAAATTGAATTTTCCAGCATGATATCCATTGCTACACCTATACCGCGCCATTAGAATCAATCCTCCTCATCTATGCAAGAAAGTAAACTCACCGCGTTATTAGCCGAAAATGGAAATAAAATTGATTTTTCCAACCAGGTTCTTTGGCATTGCAATGGCAATAACACGCCAATAGAATCATTCCTTCTAGTTTACGCAAGAAAGATAGCTAACCACGTTATTAGTCGCAAATGTCAATAAAATTAAATCTGTCAATCCCATTTCAAATCATTGCAATGGTTATAGCACGCCAAAAGGATCATTCCTCCATACTTATGCAAGGAAGCTAGCTCACCACGATATAAGTCGAAAATGACA
>NW_016954723.1:0-920 GCF_001483705.2 Eufriesea mexicana
TTTCTGCGCCCTACAGTGCTCTAACACATTCAGCTTGGCTCTAGGGAAGCCAACGATAGTGGTGTCGGCACTTTATGTTGTGTCAGGTTAGGTTCTGCTAGGTTGGCCTATGTTAAGTTTGTTCAGGATAGCTTTAACTTTTGTGCTGTACACTGCCTTTCGCAGGATTTCTGCACTCTGGTGTGCTCCAGTTTGTCCAGCTTGGCTATAGGGAGGCTAGCAATTGCGCTCGCGGCAAGTTGGGTTGAGTTATCTTACGTTCGGTTATGTTACGATTGGTTAGGTTGGAAGAGGATGGTTTGACTTCAGTGCCGTAGTCTGCTATTAGGTGGATTCCAGCGCCCCACAGGGCTCTAGTGCTCTCAGCTTGGCCCTGGAAAGAACAGCAACAGTGGTCTCGGCACGTTATGCTGGGTCAGGCCACTTTCTGTTAGGTTGTGTTAGGTAAGTTGGGTTGAGTTATCCTACGTTCGGTTATGTTACGATTGGTTAGGTTAGAAGAGGATGGTTTGACTTCAGTGCCGTAGTCTGCTATTAGGTGGATTCCAGCGCCCCACAGGGCTCTAGTGCTCTCAGCTTGTTCCTGGAAAGAACAGCAACAGTGGTCTCGGCACGTTACGCTGGGTCAGGCCACTTTCTGTTAGGTTGTGTTAGGTTACGTTTGGTAAGGTTTCCTTTAACTTTTGTGCTGTACACTGCTGTTTGGTGGATTTCTGCGCCCTGCAGAACACTTGTGCTTTCAGCTTTGCTCTGTGAAGGCCAGCAGTAGTGGTTTCGGCACGGTGTGTTTAGTCAGGTTACCTTCGGTTCGGTAGCGTTATGAAAAGTTTTGTTAGGATAGCTTTAACTATTGTAGTGTACATTGCTATTCGGTGGATTTCTGCGCTCTACGGTGCTCTAGTACCTAATGCTTGAATCTG
>NW_016954724.1:0-1170 GCF_001483705.2 Eufriesea mexicana
GCAAACCTTTCTACGTAAATAAGGGGAATGATTCTATTGGCTTTCATAGCTATTGAATTGCAAGAGAATATGAATGATAAGTTCAATTTTATTGACATTCGCGACTAATATCGTGGCGAGCAAATATTTCTGTATAAATGCGAAGTAAAGATTCTACAGGTTTGATATAGCCATTGCATTGCAATAGCATCTGGCTGAAAAGTTCAATTTTATAAACATATTCGTCTAATATTGTGGTGAGCTATACTGTATGCGATAATAAGTATGTAAGATTCTGTTGGTTTCGTATAGCGAACGCATTACAATAGAATGTGACTGCAAAGTGCAATTCTATTGACATTTTCGGCTTATATCGTGGTGAGAATACTATTCTGCACAAATGTGGAGTAAAGATTCTATTGGCATGCGATAGCTATTGCATTGCAACAGAATCTGACTGGAAAGTTCAATTCTATTGACATTTTCGAATAATATCGTGGCGAGAAATA
This sequence comes from Eufriesea mexicana, assembly GCF_001483705.2. NCBI lineage: Eukaryota > Metazoa > Arthropoda > Insecta > Hymenoptera > Apidae > Eufriesea > Eufriesea mexicana. Next base: position 489 of record NW_016954724.1, read on the forward strand.
TTTTCTGTATAAATGCGATGGAAAGATTCTACGGGTTTGATATAGCCATGGTATTGCAATAGAATCTGATGGAAAAGTTCAATTTTATTGAGTTTTTCGACTAATGTCATGGTGAGCATGGTTTTCCGCATAAACAAGAAGGAAAGATCTTATTCGTTTGTTATAGCCATTGCATTGCAATAGAATCTAGCAATAGAATCTGGCTGAAAAGCTCTATTTTAATGAAATCTCCGAGTAATATCGTTGCGAGCAAGCTTCTCTACATATACAAGCCGTAAACAATATATTGGATTGATATAACCTTTGCAATGCAATAGAGTCTAAATGAAAAGTTCAGTTTTATTAACATTTTCGTCTAGTACTGTGGTGAGCTAACCCGTCAGCGTAAATAAGGTGGAAATATTCTATTGGTTTGCTATAGCCATTGCATTGCTATAGAATCAGACTGGAACGTTGAATTTTATTGACATTTTCGACTAATATCGTGGTGTGAAAGCTTTTCTGTGTAAATGGGAAGGAAAGGTTCTATAGGTTTGATATAGCCATTGCATTGCAATAGAAACTGACGGAAACGTTCAATTTTATTGAGTTTTTCGACCAATGTCGTGGTGAGCGTAGCTTTCCGCATAAACAAGAAGGAAAGATCTTATTCGTTTGTTATAGCCATTGCATTGCAATAGAA
>NW_016954725.1:0-592 GCF_001483705.2 Eufriesea mexicana
CTGTTCAATGATGATTTATATGCTATATCAATTCTAGAACGACAAAAGGCAGTTCCATTAGCGCTCGTTGTATTAGCTACAGGCAAAACAGATCAGAGTGCAGCCATCAGCACTGTACTGCAGACTTTCTATTAATTTCATCACTGATGATCTAAGTTCCACAGCAGTTTAGCATAAACAATGCCTAGATCAGTTTTGGCTTGACACATATACAATTGGCAGTTCGGCAATTAGTACATCCACAAGCAGAGCAGTTAGATGAACCTGTCCACTAAGTATTTGGTCACCATAGCAGTTCTAGAATGATCAACGGATAGATAACTTATTGTAAGTGATATTAATAAGTTCCTGTGTAGAAGTGAGTGTGTCCGTTTTCACAATACTAGAGCGATTGTGTTATTCCGTCCGCTGATCACATAAGTCCTTTAGCATTTGTAGAATGATGAATGGGCAGAGCAATATTCGCTAGAGTCGTTGGCATATATCAATACCGTACTGTGTGTAGCCGTCATAACATTACAGTAGCTGTTAGATTAATTCTTTCAATGATGACTTAAATTCCACAGAAGCACCAGGATAAATTATGTATAGA
>NW_016954726.1:0-571 GCF_001483705.2 Eufriesea mexicana
ATTGGACGAAAATGTCAATAAAATTGGACTTTTCGGTCAGATTATATTGCAACGCAATGGCTATAGCAGACCAATAGCATCTTTCCTCCTTACTTATGTAGAATATCTTGCTCACCACGACAGAAGTCGAAATTGATATTAAAATAGAGCTTTTCAGTCAGATTCTATTGCAATGCTGTAGCTGTAGCAAACCAGTAGAACATTTCTTCTTTGTTTACGCAGAAAAGACTGCTTACATCAATATTAGTCGAAAATGTCACTAGTATGGAACCTTTCATGCAGATTGTATTGCAATGCAATGGCTATAGCAAACCGATAGAATCTTTCCACCTTGTTTAGGCAGAAAGGTTTTCTCACCGCAATATTGGACGAAAATGTTAATCAGATTGAATTTTCCGAGCTGTATCTAATGCAATGCAATGTCTACAGCAAACCAATGGAATCTAGTGGAACCTTGCCCCCTTACTTGTGCTGAAAAGTCTGCTCAACGACATATTAGTCGAATATCTCAATGGAATTGATATTTTCTGACAGATTCTGTTGCAATGCAATGGCCATAGCCAACCAATAG
>NW_016954727.1:0-741 GCF_001483705.2 Eufriesea mexicana
ATGTAATTTTATTGACATTTTCGACTAATATCGTCGTGAGCTAAATTTCTTGTATAAATAAGGTGGAAGGATACTATTGCCGTGCTGTAGCCATTGCAATGCTATTGAGACTGCATCGAAAATTCAATTTTATTGACATCTTCGACTAATATCGTGGTGAGGTAGCTTTCTTGCATAAATAAGGAGTAACGATACTATTGGCGTGCTATAGCCATTGCAGTGCTATAGAATCTGCCTGGAATATTCAATGTTATTGACATTTTCGGCTAATATCTTGGTGAGCAAACTTTCTTGTATAAATAAGGAGGAAAGATACGAATTGGCGTGCTACAACCAGTGAAATGCTATAGAAATTCCTCGAAAATTCAATTTTATTGACATTTTCGATTAATATCGTGGTGAGGTAGCTTTCGTGCATAAATAAGGAGTTAAGATTCTATTGGCCAGCTATGGCCAAGTGCTACAGCCATTACAACGCTATAGAATCTGCATCGAAAATTCTATTTTAATAACAATTTCGGTTAATATCGATGTGCGGTAACTTTCCTGCATAAATAAGGAGGTAAGATTCTATTGGCCAGGTATAGCCATTGCAATGCTATAGAAACTGCCTCGAAAAATCAATTTTATTGACATTTTCGACTAATATCGTGGTGAGGTATCTTTCGTGCACTAATGAGGAGGAAATATTCTATTGGCGCGCTATAGCCATTGCAATTCTGTAGTATCTGGATGGAAAAT
>NW_016954728.1:0-578 GCF_001483705.2 Eufriesea mexicana
ATACTGCCGTTGTGAATGCGTTACATATGTTTCAAAATGTAACGGGAAGAAAGATGTCAATTACGATATTCCGAAAACAATTGGTAGATGCTCTTACACGACATTCACACGATGAAACTCCAATTAGGGCCGATACAAGTACACGTATTCACGAACTTCAAAACAAAGAAGGAAAGGCGCATAAAGTTCGAAAATACTACGCTGAATGTTACAGCACAAATACAAAAACGTTCGGACGCAAGTTAGCGAGGAAACTCACGAAACAAGTTGTTACTTATTGTAATATGTGCAAATCTCAGCCACATCTTTACTTAAAATGTTTTAATAAACTTCACTAAATTTTAACATAAATTTTTTAATTGTTATTAATAATTTGATAAATTATTAACGCCCTTGACAATGCCGGTCTCATGCATCGATGTCGACCAAACGAGAAGTTTGCTGTCAGTCCCTAGAATCCACGACGCCCAAACGAATCCCCAGGGACTGACATAATAGCACTCGACGTGTTGAATTTTTAGTTATGGGTCAAAATGATCCTGCATCAGCATCCTGTCAGTTTGCAACCGCCATCCGAG
>NW_016954729.1:0-267 GCF_001483705.2 Eufriesea mexicana
ATGAATGTATGGATGTACGGATGAGTGGATGTACGAATGTATGGATGCATGGGTGTATGGATGTATGGATGTATGGACGTATGGATGTACGAACGTACATACGTATGGATGGATGGATGTATGGATGGATGGAAGGATGTACGGTCGTATGGATGTAGGGATGTATGTATATATGGGTGTACGAATGTGTAGATATACGAATGCATGGATGTACGAATGTATCGATGTACGGATGTATGGATGGATGGATGTATGGACGGATGGTTG
>NW_016954730.1:0-201 GCF_001483705.2 Eufriesea mexicana
GCTGTACACTGCTGTTCAGTGGACTTCTGCGCTCTACCGTGCTCTAATATACTCTGCTTGGCTAGGAGAGGGCAGCAGCGGTGGTCACGTCATGTTACCTTGTTTCCAGTTACGTTTGCTTATGATACGATTTGCTTGGTTAGGAAAGTTTATCTTTAACTTCTGTGGCATACGCTGCTTTTCGGTGAATTCGTGCTATCT
>NW_016954730.1:254-503 GCF_001483705.2 Eufriesea mexicana
GTGGCGGCGGCATGTCAGGTCGAGCTAGACTACGTTTGGCTAGTTCAGGTTGGCATGGGTTAGGCTTTGACTGCTTTGATTTTCCCGCTATACATTGCGATTCTTTGGAATTCTGCGCCCTACTCTCGTCTGATATACTCTGCATGACTCTGGATGTGCCAGACATGGTGGTCGCGGAACGATAGTTTGAGATAGATTGTCCTTGGTTTGGCTAGGTTGCGTTGGGTTAGTTTTTGACAGCTTAGACTT
>NW_016954731.1:0-533 GCF_001483705.2 Eufriesea mexicana
TTTTTAATAGACCTATTCTATGGTAAGTAGATGACTATACCTACCATTGGATTGGGAAAGATATATGATCTATACATCAAACTATAGCAGGTTATAGATTTTGAATATACTTATTCTATGGTAAGTAGATGGCTATACCTACCATTGGATTGAGAACGTCAGATGATATATTCATCGAGTTATAACAGGTTATGAATTTTTAATAGACTTATTCTATGGTAAGTAGATTGCTATACCTACCATTGGATTGAGAACGTCAGATGATATATTCATCGAGTTATAACAGGTTATGAATTTTTAATAGACTTATTCTATGGTAAGTAGATTGCTATACCTACCATTGGATTGAGAACGTTAGGTGATATATTCATCAAACTACAGCAGGTTATACATTTTGAATATATTTATTCTATGGTCAGTAGATGGCTATACCTACCATTGGATTGAGAACGTTAGGTGATCTAGTCATAAAACTATAGCAGATTATAGATTTTGAATAGACTTATTATATGGTAAGTAGATTGTAATACCTA
>NW_016954732.1:0-758 GCF_001483705.2 Eufriesea mexicana
AACCTAAAGTACCCAAATGTAGCCTAACTCAACGTAACGTGCCGATACCACTGCTGCTGTTAAACCCCAAAGACAAGCGGATTCTAGCACAGCAACGCCGAGCGCAGATATCGACGGAACATCAGTGTATAGCACAATAGTCAAGTTCATCCCAAACAAACTTTTCCGTAATTTACCTAACGAGACGCAACCTAACACAACCCAACGTGTGACGACCGCTATTGCTGTCCTTCCCAGTGTCAAGCAGATACCTCTAGAGCAATGCAGTGCACAGATATCGACTGAACAGCTGTGTGTAGCACAAATGTCAAAGGAATAATAACCATACCCATCCCAGTCTAGCCTAGCGAAGCGTAACATGACTCAACCGAGCGTGCCGAGGCCACTATTGCTGTCACCCCCAGATCCGAGGAGACCATATTAGGGCACAGTAAAGCGTAGTAGTCCACCGTATAGCAGTGTACTGCACCAAAGTCAAAACCATCCTGTCCTAACGTAACCGAACATAACCTAACTATTCCTAACGTGCCGAGACCTCTATTACTGCTCTCCTCGGAGCCAAACAGAACATATTAGAGGGGAGCAGAGCGCAGAAGTTCATAGAAACGCGGTGCATGGCAGAAAAGTCAAGACATCCAAACCTATCCCAAACAAATATAACCTAAGCAAACGAAGCCTAACTCATTGTAGCCAGCCGCGGCCAATATTGCTGGAATGTCCACGGTCAAGCACAATTTAGTAGAGCTGTGTAGAGCGCA
>NW_016954733.1:0-1224 GCF_001483705.2 Eufriesea mexicana
CATACACAGAGACTAGCGGAATTTAACGGAGCACAGAAGGGCGGAGAAATCCACCGCATTGCAATGAATACAAAAGCCGTAGAAATACTAGCATAACTTGACCTAACTTATTCTAGCCAAACGTAGCATATCAAAACGTAACCTAACTTAACCTTGCATGACGATACAGATGTTGCTGACCTCCACAGAAACAAGAAGAGTAGGCTAGAGCACAGCAGTTAGCAAAAATTGTCAGCAATGCATTTAAACGCACAAAAGTGGTACATATCCTAAGATAACCTGACCAAACCTAACCTAACGAAACGTAGAGTAACTCAGCAGAGCGTGCCGCGACCACTGCTGCCGGACTCTACAAAGCCAAGCAGAATTCGGTAGAGCACAGTAGATCACAGTAGCCCGCCGGATAATGGTGTACTGCACGAAGGTCGAAGCAATCCAAGCCAAACATGACCTAACACAAACTAGTGAAACGTAGCCTAACGAAGTATAACGAGCCGCGGCAGTTTCTGGCCTTCCAAGGGCCAAGCAGAATATAGTAGAGCGGAGTCGAATGCAGAGTTCCTCCGAAGAGCAGTGTACAGCACGGTAGTCACGGATAACCGCACCGAGCTTGACATAACCTAACCTAATCGAATGTGACCTAACTCAACACAACGTACTGCGACCGCTATTGTGGCCTTCGTAGAGCCAGGCAGAGTATATTAGAGCACATTAGAGCACAGATGTCGACCGAATAGCAGAGTAGAGCACAAAGGTAAAAGTAATGTATCCTAACCTAGCCAAACGTAACACATACAAACGGAGTATAACAGAATCTATCACGACGACTCCGCCATTGCTGGCCTCCACAGACACAAGCGGAATATACCAGACCACAGTATAGCGCAGGAATCCGCCGAAAAGCAGTGAAAAGCGCAAAAGTCAAAGAAATACTAACCAAGCCTTTCTAACCTGCCCTAATGAAACGTAACGTAATACAACCTATCGTGCAGAGGCGAGTATCCTGGCCATCCCAGAGCGGAGCAGAGCATATTACAGCAGAGTACAGCGCTGGAATCCACCGAATAGCAGTGTATAGCAGAAAAGTCAAATCTCCGCAGTCCTAACCTAACGAAGCGTAACATAGCCAAACGTGACCCAACTCAACCTAACGTGCCTACGCCACTATTGTTGACCCTCCCAGACTCAATAAGTATATACTGGAGCACAGTACAGAGCACAAAT
>NW_016954734.1:0-494 GCF_001483705.2 Eufriesea mexicana
TGCTGGCACCCCATAGCAAAGCAGTATATACTAGAGCACAACAGAGCGCAGAAATCCACCGAATAGCAGTGAATGGCACAAAAGTCGAACCCGCCATTGCCAAACACAGCCGAACATAACCTAGCCGAACGTAGCCTAACCGAAGGAAACGTGCCACGGTCACCGTTGTTGGCCTCCACGGAGACAAGCAGATGCCAACAGTGCAATGCAGTTCACAGACATCGACCGAATAACAGTGTATAACACAAAGGACGAAGCAGCCCATTCCTAACCAAACCAAGCGTAACCAAACCGAACGCAGTCTGTCTCAACCTAACTAGCCGAGACCACTAGAGCCGAGACCACTGCTACTGGCCTCCACAGCGCCAATGGGCGCATATTAGAGTAGTGTATAGCGCTGAAATCCGCCGAACAGCTGTGTATAGCACAAAGGACAAAGCTATTCTATCCAAACTTAGCCTAACCTGGCCCAACCCAATGTAGCCTAACTCAAC
>NW_016954735.1:0-577 GCF_001483705.2 Eufriesea mexicana
TCGGTGGGTTTCTGTGTTCAGCTGAGCTGCAATATATTACGCTTGGCTCTGTGGAGGCCAGCGATAATGATTTTGGCATGATAGATTGAGTTGTCTTACTTTTGGTTAGGTTAGGCTATGTCAAGCACGGTCAGGTTATCTTTGACTCTCGTGCTATACACATCTATTCGGTGGCATCCTGCCCTCGACCTCGCTCTACTATGTTCCGTATGAACCTTGGAAGGACAGTAATATTCGCGGCACGTTCTGTTGTGTTAGGCTACGCATGAATATGTTACGTTCGGTTATGTTTGGTTAGGATGAATGCGACTTCCGTGCTATAGACCACTACATCGGCGGGTACCTGTAATCTACTGTGCTCTACTCGATTCTGCTTGCCTCTGTGGAGTCCGGCAGCAGTGGTCGCGGCAAGCACTGTAGAGTTACGCTACCCTCGGTTAGGTTAGGTTAGGACAGATTGTGTTAGTATATCTTAGACATTTGTGCTATTTACTGCTATGCGGATGATTTGGGTGAACTACTGTGCTCTAGTATACACTACGTATCTCTGTGCAGGTCAGCAATATATGTCTCGCCG
>NW_016954736.1:0-231 GCF_001483705.2 Eufriesea mexicana
ATCCTCTGGCAAGCAGATGGCTGTACTTGCCATTGGATTGAAGGCATTAGGCGATCTATTCACAATGCTATAACACGATATAGACTTTGGATAGACCTATTCTCTGGCAAGTAGATGGCTGTACTTGACATTGGATTGAAGGCATTAAGTGATCTATTGACCAAGCTCTAAAAGGTTTTATACTTTGAATAGACCAATTCTCTGGCAAGTAGTTGGCTGTACTTGCCATTT
>NW_016954737.1:0-937 GCF_001483705.2 Eufriesea mexicana
ATAGAATAGAGGTATGTAGCACAAAAGTCGATACTATCCTAACCTAACGAAGTGTAACCTAACCGAGCCAAGCGTATTGTAGCCCAATCTGACGTGCCTCGACCTCAATTGCTGTCCTCCCGAGAGTCGAACTGATTATGGTAGAGCAATGACGAACGCAGAAGTCCACCGAAGAGCTGTTCATAAATCAATGTCATAACCTGTCCTGACCAAACGTAACATAACCAAGCGTATCCTATCTCAACGTTACGTGCCGAGACTACTGTTGCTGGCCTCCCAAGCGCCATGCAGATCTTATCATGCAACAGTAGAGCGCAGGGATCCGCCGAATAGCAGCGTATAACAAAAAAACAGAGAAATCCTAACGAAACGTAACCTAACTTGACATAGACACGCGTAAACTAACTAAACCTATCGTGCCACGAACACTATTGCTGGTCTCCCCTGAGTCAAGCAGGTTATAGTAGAGCTACGTAGTGCGTACAAGTCCACCGAATAACAGTGTATTGCACACAAGACAACTCTTCTCCATCCGAACCTTCTCAAACGTAATATAAAGAAATATAGCATAGTTTAACCTAACGTGGCGAGACCAATATTGCTGGCCACCACAGAGAAAAACAGAATATATTAGTGCACAGTAGAACGCAGAAAGCCTTCAAATAGCACTGTATAGCACAAAAGTCAGAGCTATCGTGTCCCAACCTGACCAATCCTAGCCTAACCACACTTAGACTATCTGAACCCAGATAGACGAGGTCACTATTGCTGGTTTCCTCCCGCGAAACAGGACATATCAGAGGAGCGTTGATCGCATGATCGCAGAAGCCCATCGAATGGCAATGTATAGCAGAAAGACAAAGCTACCCCAACATAACACAGACTAACCTACCCTAACCAAGCGTAACGTCAGTCTTCCTAACGTGCCGAGATCACA
>NW_016954738.1:0-553 GCF_001483705.2 Eufriesea mexicana
TGCGCTATTCAGTGAGCTATCACACATTGCTCGCCACTGTGGACACCACGAGTAATGCTCCCTCGTTAGCTAACCCGAGTTAGACTTTGTCACTTTACGCTTCGTTAGGATAGCCTTGGCTGTGTTTTGTTGGTATAGCTTTGACTTATGTGCAATACACAGCTGTTCGGTTGATTTCTGCGCTCTACATTGCTCTGCTATACCCCGCTCGTCTCTCGGGATGCCAGCAATAGTTGTCGCAGCACATTAGGTTGAGTTATTATACGTTTGGTTACGTTATTACACGTGTGCTATACACTGCAATGCGGTGGATTACTGAGATCTACTTTGCTTTAGTATACCCTGCTTGGATCTGGGGGGGGGGGGGGCCGCGGAGATTGTAGGCGCGATAGGTAGAGCTTGGCTACGCTCTCTCAGGTTATGTTTCGTTGCGTTAGGATAGGGTTGCTTCGACTATTGTGCTGTGCGCTGTGATTCTATGGTCTTCTTGTCCTTACAATGCGCTATCACAGACTGATTGTCTCCGTGGAGGCCGGGAATCATGAACGCGGCG
>NW_016954739.1:0-357 GCF_001483705.2 Eufriesea mexicana
AAAGTTAACTCACCACGATATTAGTCGAAGATGTCAATGAAATTGAATTTTTCGGCCACATTCCACAGCATTGCGAATGCTACAGCACGCCAAAAGTATTTTTCCTCCTTACTTATGCAAGGAAGCTGGCTCACAACGATATTGGTCGAAAATGTCAATAACATTTAATTTTCCAGCAAGATTATATAGCATTGCAATGCGTATAGTATGCCAACAGAATCTTTCCTCCTGATATATGGAAGAAAGTTAGCTCACCACCATATTTTTCGAAAATGTCAATAAACTTGATTTTTCCAACCAGATTCTTTGGCATTGCGATTGCAATAGCACGCCAATAGAATATTTCCGCCTTATTTA
>NW_016954739.1:634-840 GCF_001483705.2 Eufriesea mexicana
CGAAAATGTTAATAAAAATGAATTTACCAGCCGGATTTGGCAGCATTTCAGCGGGTATAGCACGCCAAAAGGATACTTCCTCTTTATTTATGCAAGAAAGTTATCTCACCGCGATATTAGTCAAAAATGTCAATAAAATTGACCTTTCCATCTCGATTCTGCAGCATTGCAACGGCTATAGCACGCAAAAAGGATCTTTCCTCCAT
>NW_016954740.1:0-626 GCF_001483705.2 Eufriesea mexicana
AGCAGAAGTCGGGGCACGTGAGGTTGATCTATGCTTCGTTTTCGTAGGTTAGTTCATGTCATGCTAGGTTATTGTATCTTCAACTTTTGTGCTGTATACTGCTATTCGTTGGTTCCCTGCGCTATACACTGCACTACTACACTCTGCTTGGCTCTGGGGATGCAAGCAATAGTGGCTGCTCCATGTTAGCTTGAGTCTTTCTACGATAGGTTAGGTTACTTTAGTTTGGGCTAGGTTTGGATATCTATGGCTTTTCTGCTGCACACTGCGATCTATGGATTTCTGCATACAGCTCTTCTCTGATATATTCTGCTTGGCTCTGGGGAGGCCAGCAACGGTGGTAGCGTCACGATAGGTTAAGCTTGGTTACGTTCGGTAGTTTTATGATTGGTTACGTTAGGATCGCGTACCTTTGCATTTTGTGCCACACGCTGCTTTTCGGTGGATTCCTCCGCCCTACTGTGATTGTGTACTGATATGTCCTCCATTGCTCTGGGGAGAGCAGTAATTGCGGCCGCGAAGTGTTAGATTGGGTTATGTAACTTTCGGGTACTTTACGTTGGCATGGGTAATGTTCGGATAGCTTTCATTTTTCAGCCGTACACTGCGATTCAATGGATTTCTGC
>NW_016954741.1:0-547 GCF_001483705.2 Eufriesea mexicana
GCTATAGCCATTGCAGTGCTATAGAATCTGAGTGGAAAATTCAATTTTATTGACATTTTGGTCTAATACCCTGGTGAGCTAATTTTGTTGCATGAACAAGGAGGCAAGATTATATTGGAATACTATAGCCATTCCAATGCTATAGAATCTGGCGGGAAAACTTAGTTTTATTGACATTCTCGACTGATATCGTGGTGAGGTAATTTTGTTGAATAAATTTGGAGGAAAGATGCTGTGGGCACGCTATAGCTATTTCAGTACTATAGAATCTTACTGGAAAATTCAATTTTATGGACATTTTCGATAAATATCGCGGTGAGCTAATTTTGTTACATACATACGGAGGAAACGGAGGAAATGCTCTATTGGCATGCTATAGCCATTGCAGTGCTGTAGAATCGGAGTGGAAAATTCAATTTTATTGACACCTTCGACTAATACCGTGGTGAGATAATTTTGTTGCATAAGCAAGGAGGCAAGATTATATTGGCATGCTATAGCCATTCCAATGCTATAGAACCTGACGGGTAAATTCAATTTTATTGAC
>NW_016954743.1:0-406 GCF_001483705.2 Eufriesea mexicana
TCCATACGTACATCCACACATCCGTACATACACCCATTCACACTTCCGTACATACGTCCATACGTACATCCACACGTACATCCATACATCCGTACATTCATGCATCCATACATCTGTACAACAATACATCCATCCATCCATATGTCCTGACATCCACACATACATCCATACATCAATACATCCATCCAAACAAACATCCACCCAACCATTCATCCATCGATCCATACATCCTTCCATCCATACATCCATCCGCCAATCCATCCATCCCGCCATTCATCCATACATGTATCAATACATACAAGCATACATACACACATACTTACATCCATACAAACATCCAAACATACATCCATGCATACATCCATACATTCATGCATAGATACATCCATGCATACATCCATGCATA
>NW_016954744.1:0-3498 GCF_001483705.2 Eufriesea mexicana
TCACTCCGGTTCTTATTTCTCCCTCGGTGCTATCACCGACCCTGGCCAGGGCAGCGGCCACCTCGAGGGTAGCAACGAAGTCGTCGAGCCTTTTCACCCACAGCTCCGATTTCTAGGTGAGAACCGTAACCCGCACGCCGGAACCCAACAAGACTTCGCCTATTCGACGAGCGAGGGGGGCAGCACGCTGTGCGACCTCGGGTCCAGCGTTCTCCAGAAGCAGACCGCCTGGAGCGGTCCGATGGGGCACAAGACCTCGATCCCGAGGTAGGCGAGATTTTTTTTTCCTCTTGCAGCGGAGAATGCCTCCGCGCAAGAGAGCCTTGAACACTCGGGTACCCAAACCGCGACTGCGGCCGCTTAAGGTTGGGGCCCTGCTTGTCGCCGCTCCTCCCCTTGTCGCGACCGGGCATCGCTCTGGTCCTCGCGGCGGTCGCGGGAAGCGCGCGAGCGTATATGGACGCCGGGGCGCGGCGCCCCGTCTTACCGGCGGTAAGTTTCGGCGCACTCGCTGGCCCTATCGCGGGAAGTTGCGGGGTAGCGGCCGCCTGCCGCTGCGCTCGCTCCTCGCGCCTACAGATGACGAGAGACCAGCTGGCCTCTGCGTCCTTCCCGGCTACCACGGGGACCGCGAGCAGCGCCTTCGCTGTGGCGGCGTCAACGGGCCCGCCACGGGAAGCGACCGCGGCAGAGTCCGCCGAGGCCACCGGTCCAGGCCGCGCGCGCAGAAAGGCGGTCATGCTCGCTTGCTCCAGCGCGCGGGCTGGCGCACGCAGCTCGGCCGCCACGGGGAGCGTACGCATGAGCTCCACGAACTTTGCGTCGAGCGTCGATTCGGGGACTGAGTGCCGCGATGGCAGCCTCCATACAGAACTCGGGCTCCGGTGCCGCTACTCCGGCGCCTGTGGACACACGAATATTTCGAGCAGGCGCGGGGTCGATGGTTACCCGCCTTTGCACCAGAGCCATTTCCGCGCGCAAGGAGAAGATCACCGCCTGTTGGGAGGCGATCACTGCCTGCTGGAAGGTATAGTTCTCCCGCAAGTCCTGTATCATCGCCGGCTGGGAGACATCCTTCTCCCGCAGACCAGCGATCTCCGCCATTATCGCGCGGGCCCTCTCCGCCATCGTCTCCTTCGCACGGCCGGGTGTTGCTTGGACACTCATCACGCAGCCGGCAGAGTTCTCCACCCTGGCGCACATACGGTAGGCGCAGACATGTGGGACGTGCAGATTTTTACCCTTGTCTGTCAGCGTCTCTATCCTCGCGCAATTCTAGGATACAACGGCAGACAGTTCCACAACAAACAGCGGACGGCGCAAACTGTCGAGCTCCTCCCGTGTGGGGAGGTTCGCCTTCGCCCGGCTTGTGCTCGTGGGTTTCGGGGAGAGTTCAATACCCTCCAAACCTTCGAATGGGTCAGACTCCCCCACGACCGCCCTCCGCGGATGCTTCGCCGCCTTCGCGGGGGACTTCCACGAAGACGACGGTTCGTCGTCACCCGTGACGCTGACGGCACCAGCGAAGGAGGAGCACTCCCCCTCGTAGTCCGCCGGCAGCACCTTGCGCAGTGTGGTGCTAAGAGTAGCGCGCCTCGTAGCACCTGCAGGAGGGCTAAGTGCCCTGTCATTCGACGAGGAAAGCTCCACTGGGGACGCGTCGACATATCTAACTATAACCGTTCCTTCCCTCCTAGGTTATTTGCTCGGCTTCCCCGGGATGAAAGCCACTGCGCGGGTTGCGTGCCCCTGCTCGCCGCTTGCACTGCGATGTGACTCTCGGCCCAGGTATCAATCGTGGGCAAGCGTGCGTGTCCGCGGCAGACAATGGGGACGGTCCCTCGCCTACCTGCGCCGTAGCGTCGTCCGCAGCTTTGTCGATGCTAGAAAAAAAAAGCATCCAGACAAATTCAATTTTTAACAGCACCACGGCGCACTCCGCAACGCGATTCCCCGGTGCCGTGCACCCACGCACAGAATGGCACTAACACACGCGCCAGAAAACGCACTCTTCCGCCGGAAATACCTCCCAATCAAAGTAGCGTCGTGGACACGTCCCTCTCGCTCGACATTCAGCGCGGCACTCATACTAACCTAACCTGACTTAACCTAACCTAACGGAACCTGGAAATACTCAAGATAACGTGTCGGCACCACTGCTGTAGGCGTCCCCAAAGCCATGCGCAATATAGTAGAGCACACAAGATCACCGGAATCCAACACAAAGTAGTGCATAGTACGGAAGTCAATGCTATCCTAACCGAACTTTACCTGTCTTTATCAAACCAAACGTAAACTAACTCAAACTAATCTGCAACGACCACAACGGCTCGCCTCCCCAGAGTCATGCGGAGTGTGGTAGAGGAATGTTGAGCGCAGAAATCCACCGAATAGCATGGTATAGTGCAAAAGTCATCGAAATCCTTACCGAACCTTCCTAACCGAACCTAACGAGAAGTAACGTGATTCAACCTAACGTGCCGAGACCACTATTACTGGCCACCACAGTGAGAGGCAGGGCATATTACGTCATATTAGAGCGCAGAAGTCCAAGGAATAGCAGTGTATAGCGCAAAGCAAGGGTAGCCTAACCTTACCTGACCGAACCTACCCTAACCAAACGCAACCTAACTCAAGCTAACGTGCCGAGGCTCCACTATTGCTGGCCTCCCTGGAGCCAAGCAGAAAATATTAATAAACTGTAGAGCGCATAAATCCGCGGATAGCAGTGTATAGCACAGTGGTCTAAACTATAATATCCAAACCTCACGAGACGTAGCATACCAGAACATAGCCTATCTCAATCTAATTTGCCGAGAACGCTATTGCTGCCCTCCGCAGAGCCAAGCAGGACCCACTAGAGGACAGTAGCGCGCAGAAATCAAACGAATAGCAGTGTACAGCATAAAAGTTTCAGTTACCCTAACCAAACTCATCCTATCTAAGGTAACGTAACGCAATCTGACTCAACATAACGTGCGGAGGCCTGCATTCCTGGCCTTCCCATAGACAAGCTGAAAAGATTTGAGCACCTTAGGGTTCAGAAATCCCCTTAATAGCAGACTATGGCGCGAAGGTCAAAGCTATACTCTCCTAGCCTAACCAATCGTAACATAACCAAACGTGACCTAGCTGAACCAAACGTTCCGCGGCCACTATTGCTGGCCGCCACAGAGCCACGCAGGACACATTGCTGGAGAGTGGAACGCAGAAATCCATAGAATTGCAGTGTATGTCAGAAAAGTCATAGCAACATTGGCCTTACTGAAACAAAGAGGACATAGTAGTACATGGCCAATCCCAACATAACATACCGAAGCCGCTGTTGCTGGCGTTCCCAGAGATAATCAGAAAATATTAAATCACTGTGGGGCGCGGAAATCCACCAAATAGCAGACTATGGCAGTAAAGTCAAAGCTACCCTCTCCTAACAAGACCAATCGTAACATAGCCGAACGAAACATAACTAAACCTAAACTGCCGCGAACATTATTGCTG
>NW_016954745.1:0-371 GCF_001483705.2 Eufriesea mexicana
TGTCAATAAAATTGGACTTTACAGCCAGATTCTATAGCATTGCAATGGCAATAGCACGCCAATGGAATCCTTCCTCCATATTTATGCAAGGAAGTTAGCTCACCACGATATTAGTCGAAACTGTCAATAAAATAGAACTTTCCAGCCAGGCCCTACTGCATTGCAATGTCTATAGCACGCCAATAGAATCTGCCCCGCTTACTTAGGCAAGATAGACAGCTCACCACGATAATATTCGAAAATGTTAATAAAAATGAATTTTCCAGCCAGATTCTGAAGCACTACAGTGGCTATACCACGCCGAACGCATCCTTCCTCCTTACCTATTCTAGGAAGCTAGCTCACCACGAAATTAGTTGAAAATATCTATA
>NW_016954746.1:0-216 GCF_001483705.2 Eufriesea mexicana
ATGTAAGTACGTATCTATGGATGCATGTATGGATGAATGTAATGGTGTATGTACGGATGTATGCATTGATGACTCTATGGATGCATGGATGGATGGTTGGATGGATGGACGTATGTACACATGTGTGTATAGATGCATGTGTGGATGTATGGCTGTGTGGATGTATGTATGTATGGATGGATGGATGGATGTATGGGCGGATAGATGTATGTATCG
>NW_016954747.1:0-763 GCF_001483705.2 Eufriesea mexicana
GCTAATGCGCTTAGGACATCAGCGAGCAGAATTATTCAACGGCTAGAGCGCTCCAGTGGTGGATGTGATAAGTATCTTACTGTCGATTGTAAATATCCGTGGCCATAACCGTGCTATGCATAGTTAATTTTAGAACAGCTCTGGCACTTAAACCACGAGTGTACGAGTGTATCCAGCGGCTACAGTGCCGTGATGGTAGCTGTACTTTGCACTGCATTATTTGTTGTTAAAGTCTCGAGCAGTAATGGATCTGACTCTTGTCATTCTAGAATTGCAATAGAATCTAAATCATCTTTGAAGAGGTCAATCCTACTGCTACAGTGCTCTGCTGATGGATGCACTAAGTAACGTACATACAGTTATAAATATCTCTAGCCATAACCGTAACATGCATTGGTTACTCTAGGCTCACTTTATAATATACATAGTCAGTGGGCCAATTAATCCAGCGGCGACAGTACTGTGATGGTGGCAGTACTCAGTACTGTTCCGTCACTTGTTAACGTCTAGACGCGTAACAGGTCAGACCGCTGACTTCATGAATTACAGTAGAATCTGAATCATCACTGAACAGACTTGTCAATCAGATATTGTGTTCAATTGGTGTATGTATCATCTACGGTCCTGAGCATTTTAAATAACTCCAGCAACATTAATTATTCTAGAACTACTGTGGAACTTAAGACACCGGTGATCAAACAAATACGAAGGCTACAGCATTGTGATGATGACTGTACTTAGTACGGTGTTGTCAGGTGCCAAT
>NW_016954748.1:0-1376 GCF_001483705.2 Eufriesea mexicana
TTCCTCGTTGTTTATGCAAGAAAGGTAGCTCACCACAATATTAGTAGAAAATGTCATCAAAATAGAACTCTCCAGCCAGATTCGATTGCATTGCGAAGGCTATACCGTGCCCATGGAATCCTTCATCCTTATTTATGTAAGAAAGTAAGGTCACCACGATGTTAGTAGAAAATGTTAATACAATTGAACTTTCCAGCCAGATTCTATAGCATTGCGACGGCCGAAGCACGCCAATTGCATCTTTCCCACTTATTTATGCAAGAAAGTTAGCTCACCAAGATGCAAGATGAAAATGTCAATAAAATTGGTCTTTCCGGCCAGATTCTATAGAATTGCAATGCCAATAACACGCCAATGGTATCTTTCCTCCTCATTTATGCGAGAAGGTCTACTCACCACGATATTTGCTGAAAATGTCAATAAAATTGAATCCGCCGCACACATTCTACATCATTGTATTGGCTATAGCACGCCAGTAGAACCTTCATTCCATTCCTTATTTATGAAAGAAAGGTAGCTCACCACAATATTTGTCGAAAATGGCAACAAAATTGATCTCTCCAGCCACATCCTATTGCAATGCGAAGGCTATAGCACGCCAATAGAATCCTTCATCCTTATTTATGTATGAAAGTTAGCTCACCACGATGTTAGTCAAAAATGTCAGTAAAATTGAATTTTCCAGCAAGATTCTACGGCATTGCAATTGATATAGCACTCCAAAAGGACCTGTCCTCCTTACTTATGCAAGGAACATAGGTCACCACGATATTAGTCGAAAATGACAATAATATTGAATTTTCCAAGACGAGTCTATAGCATTGCGATGCCTATAGCACGCCAGTAGAATCTCTCCTCATTATTTGAGCAGAAAAGATAGCACACCAAGATGTAAGTCGTGAATGTCATTAAAACTGATTTTTTCAAACACATTGAATATCATTGCAATGGCTAAAGCACGCTAAAAGTATCTTTCCGCCTTATTTATGCAAGAAAGATAGAGCACCACGATATAAGTCGAAAAGGTCAGTAAAATAAAATTTTCCAGTCAGATTCTATAGCATTGCAATGTCTATAGCACGCCAATAGAATCTACCCTGCCTATTTAGGCAAGAAAGGCAGCTCACCACGATATTATTCGAAACTGTCAGTAAAATTGAACTTTCCATCCAGATTCTATAGCATTGCGTAGGCTATAGCACGCCTATAGGATCTTTCCACCCTATTTATGCAAGAAAGCTAGCTCACCAAGATGTAAGATGAAAATGTCAACAAAATTGGTCTTTACAGCCAGATTCTATAGCATTGCAATACCAATAACACGCCAATAGTATGTTTCCTCCTTATTTATGCGAGAAGGTTTACTCACCACGATA
>NW_016954749.1:0-620 GCF_001483705.2 Eufriesea mexicana
TTCGAAAAGGTCAATAAAATTGAATTTTCCAGCCAGATTCTATAGCATTTCAATGGCTATAGCGCGCCAGTAGAATCTTTCCTCCTTATATATCCAGCAAAGCTAGGTCACCACGATATTAGTCAAAAATGTCAATAAAATTGATTCTTCAGACAGATTCTATAGCATTGCAATGGCCATAGCACGCCAATAGGATACTTCTTCCATATTTATGCATGAAAGTTTGCTCACCACAGTATTAGCCGAAAACGTCAATAAAATTGATTCTTCAGACAGATTCTATAGCATTGCAATGGCCATAGCACGCCAATAGGATACTTCTTCCATATTTATGCATGAAAGTTTGCTCACCACAGTATTAGCCGAAAACGTCAATAAAATTGATTCTTCAGACAGATTCTATAGCATTGCAATGGCCATAGCACGCCAATAGGATACTTCTTCCATATTTATGCATGAAAGTTTGCTCACCACAGTATTAGCCGAAAACGTCAATAAAATTGAATTTTCCAAACAGATTCAATAGCATCGCAACGAATATAGCACGCCAACAGGATATCTCTTCCTTATTTATGCAAGAAGGTTTGCTGCCCACGATATTAGTCGAAAATGTCAATAAA
>NW_016954750.1:0-439 GCF_001483705.2 Eufriesea mexicana
TATGGATTTCTGCGTTCTACCATCTAATAATAAGTTCTGCTTTTCTCTGGGGATGCCAGCGATTGGGGTCGCGCAACGTTAGGTTTTGTTGTGTTACGATTGGTTGTACTACGGTTGGCTACGTTTGGAGGTGATAGCTTCGACTATTGCGCTGTACATAGCTACTCGGTGGGTTTCTGCGCTCTGCTCACCGTTAATATGCTTTGCGTTGTGGGGGCCAGCAACAGTGGGATAGGAGCGTAAGAATGGGATTGGCAACGTTTGGTTGTGTTAGGTTATGCCACGTTAGGTTATGATGTCTTCTGCTTTTCCACTTTCCACTCCAATGCGGTGGATTTCCGCTGTCTTCTGTGCTGTAGTAAATTCTGCTTGGCTGTGGGCAAGTCAGCAATAGAGGTGTAGGAACGTTATGCTGAGTTAGGTTAAGTATGTTTATGTT
>NW_016954751.1:0-4716 GCF_001483705.2 Eufriesea mexicana
TGGCTAGGTTTCGCTTCTTTAGTTCAGGATAGGATAACTTTGACTTTTGTGCTATATACAGCTCTTCGGCGGATTTCTGCGCTCTCCATTTCTCTACTATACTTTGCTCCGCTCCCGGGAGGCCTGCAATAGCTTTCGTTGCACGATAGGTTGAGTTACATTACCTTCGTCTTGTCAGGTTAGGTTACGTTTGGTTAGGATGGATTTGACTTTTGTGTTATACACTGCTATTCGATGGATGTTAGCACTCTACGGTGCTCTAATATGCCCTGCAGTGGGCTGGGGAGCCCAGCAATTGAGGTCTCGTATCGTTAAGCTTAGTTATTCTGCGTCAGGTTTGGTTAAGTTAGGTATGGTTAGGTGAGGTAATCTTTGACGTTTGTGCTGTACATTGCTATTTGGTGTCATTCTGCGATCAACTGTGCTCTACTATACTCTGCTTGGCTCTGGGGAGGACGGCAATATTGGTGGCGGCACGTTAGGCTATGTTTGATCTCGTTTGGGGTTGAACGATTTGTCAGGTTACGTAATTTTACCTACGACTTATGCGCTATAAACTGCTAATCGGTGGATTTCTGCGCTCTAGCGTGCTCTTATATGTTCTGCTCGGCTCTGGGAAGGCCAGCAATTGTGGCCTGGGCGCGCGAGATTGAGATATATAACACTTGTTTGTGCTATGTTTGGCAAGGTTAGGATATGGTTGTTCTGACTTTTGTGCCACACATAGCCATTCTGTGGGTTTCTGCCCTCTACATTGCCCTAATATGCTCTGCTTGGCTCCGGGAAGGCCAGAAATGGCTGTCCCGGGACCTTATGTTTAGTTAGTCTACGTTCGGATAGGTTAGCTTTGGATAGGTTAGGTTAGTATATCTTCCACTCTTGTGCTGCACACAGAAATGCGGTGGATTACTGCACTCTACTATACTACAGCAAATTCCGCTTGGCTCTGTGGAGCCATGGAATATTTGCCTCGGCACGTTAGGTTGGGATAAGCAATCTTGTGCCGTGTTACTTATGGTTACGTTCGGATTTGGTAGCTTAGACTAATGTGCCATGCGCTGCGATTCTATCGTCCTCTTCGCTCTTCTCCCCTCGAATGTGCTGTACTTGGCTCTGGTGAGGGCAGCAGTAGTGGCCTCGGCACGTTAGGATGAGTTAGGTTAAGCTTGGTTACGTTCTACTTGGCCTGGTTAGGATAGGGCAGCTTTGACTGTTGTGCTATGCGCTGCTATTCGGCCGATACCTGCCCTCTGCGTTGCTCCACTAGCAGCAGCTTGTCTCTGGGAAGGCAAGCAAAAGTGGCCGTGGCACGTTTGGTTGTGTTAGGTTACGTCTGGTAGGGCAAGGTGTGGTTATGTTTGGCTAGGATGGCTTTGATATTTTTGCCACGCACTGCTATTCGGTGGCTTTCTGCACTCTACAGAGCTCTAGCATATTCTGCTTGGCTCCTGGGACGACAGAAGTATCGGTCTCGACACGTTTGTGTGCGATATGATACGATTGTTTTTGTTACGCTTGGTTAGGTTACGATAGTGTAGCTTAGACCTTAATGCCATACGCTGCTATTCGTCGGATCCCTGCGCTCTACATAGCGCTACTATACTCTGCTCGACTCTCGGGAGGTCAACAATAGTGGCGCCGGTAGGCTACGCTTGGCTTGGCTATGTTACGTTATGTTTGGTCTGTGCAACCTTGCCTCTTGTGCTTTACACTGATCTTCGGCGGATTTCACCGCTCCACTGTGCTCTAGTACACTCTGCTTGGTTATGGGGTACCAGCAGCATTGATCTCGGCACGTCAGTCTGAGATGTGTTGCGTTTGGCTATGTTACGTTTGGCTATGTGAGGAGAGGATAGTTGTGACTTTTGCGCTATGCAATGCTATTCGGAGGATTTCTGCGCTCTACTGCTCTCTAATATGTTCTGCGTTGCTCCGTGGAGGCCACCAATTAAGGTTTCGTCTCCTTGCGTTCAGTTGTTCTACGCTTGGTTGGATTAAGTGAGGCTATCTCTGATTTTTGGCTGTACTCTGCTCTTTGGTAGTTTTCTGCGCCCTACTGTGCTCTAGTATATCCTGCTTGGCTATGTGGAGGCCAACAATAGTGGTCTCGGCACGTTAGGTTAAGTTAGCCTACGTTCGGTTGTGTTACGTTAGGTTAGGGTAGGAGAGGATAGCTTTGACTTTTACGCCATACACTACTTTTCGGTGGACTTCTGTGCTCTTCAGCGATCTAATTTTCCCCGCTATGTTGCGCGAATGCCAGAAATAATGGCCGTGGCTGGTTATGTTATGTTTGGTTATCTTTTGTTTGGATAGGTTTGTGTTGGTTAGGTCGGTGTATCATGACTTTCGTAACGTACACTGCCGTTCTATGGACCTATGCGTCCTACTCTCCTGTAATACGCCCAGGTTAGCGACGTGGAGGCCAGCAACAGTGGGCTGGGCACGTCAGGTTGCGATGGGTTGCGTTTGGTTTGGTTAGGTTAGGTCAGGTTCGGTGTGGGCATCTTCTACTTTTCCGCTTTACGTTCTTTGCGGCAGGTTGCTGCGGTCTACTGTGCTCTAGTATATCCTGCTTGGCCCTGGAGAGGTCAGCAATAGTGGTGTAGGCAAGTAGGGCTGAGTTAGGTTACGTTTGGATATGTTACGATTGGTTACACTAGGATAGAGTAACTTTGACTTTTGTGCTATACACAGCTTGTGGGAGGACTTCAAACCCTCTACTGTGATTTAATATGCTCCTCCTGACTCTGGCGAGGCCAGGAATAGTCGTCTCGGCTCATTAGGACTAGTTAGGCTGCGTTTGGTGAGGTTGCGCTTGGATAGGTTAGGACAGGATTGCTTTGACTCTTGTGCTGTACACTGCTTTTCGGTGGATTTCTGCGCTCTACTGTGCTCTAACATGTTCTGCTTGGCGCTGGGGATGCCAGCAGTTGAGGTACCAGCATGTTTGATTTTGTTAGTCTGCGTTTGGTTAGGTCACGTTTGATTATGTTGGGTCAGTATAGCTTTGTCTTTAATGCTATACACTGATATCAGGTGGATTTCTGCGCTGTTCTGTGCTGTAGTGTACTCTGCGTGGCGCTGGGGATGCCACGAGTAGTGGTCTGGATACGTCAGTTTGAGTAAGGCTTCGTTTGGCTGGGTTAGGTTTTGACAGGTTATGGTCGGATACCTATGACTTTTGTGCATTGCACTACAGTGCGGCGGATTTTTGTGCTCTCCTGTGCCCTAATATATTCTGCTTTGCACTGGGGAGTTCAGGAATAGTGGTCCAGGCACGCTCGGTCGATGTAAGTTACGCTACCTTTTCTTACGTGTGGATCGGTTAGGACCCGATAGCTTTGTCTCTTGTGCTGTACACTGCTATTTGGTGGCTTTCTGCGCTCTACTGTGCCCTACTATACTCCGCTCGACTCATGGGAGTCGAGAATTAGTGGTCATGTCACGATGGGTTGCGTTTGGATACGTTCGCTGGTGCTATGGTTTGTTAGGTTAGGACAGGGTAGCTTTGGCTTTTGTGCTTTACACCGCTGTTCAAAGGATTTGTACGCCCTACATTGCCCCACTGTACTCTGCCCGACTGCCGGTAGCCCAGTAATTTTTCTGTCGGCACGTTTGGTTGAACTAGGCTACGTTTGATAAGGCTATGTTAGCTTGTGTTCGGTTTGGATTGCTTTGACTATCGTGTTATAGTCTGTTTCTCGACGGGTTCCTGCGCCCTACTGCGCTCTAGCATGTTTTGCTTGGATCTGGGGAGGCCAGCAATAATGATCTCGGCACGTATGGTTGAGATAGAAAACTTTTGGTTATGTTCCATTTGTTAAGGTTAGTATAGGGTAGCCTTGACTTTTAGGATACACTCCGATTTTCTGTTTATTTCTGCGCACTACTGTGCTCTAGCATATTCTGCTCGTCTCCGGGAGTCCAGTAATTGTGTTCTCGGCACGTTTGTTTGAGTTACGCTACGTTCGGCTCCATTACATTTGTTCCGGTTAGGTTTGGGTTCCTTTGACTTTCGTACTATACCCAGTTATTCCGTGGATTCTTGCCCTCCACTTTGATCTACTCTAGTCTGCCAGACGCTGCGGAGGCCGGAAATAGTGGTCACGGCTGACTACGCTTAGCTTGGCTACGTTAGGTTGGGTGATGCAGGTTCAGTGTAAGTTTGGATACCATTGACTCCTCTGCTGTACACTGCCATTATATGGATTTCTGCGACTCACTATCCTCTAGTATGCTCTGCATGACCTTGGGAGGCATGCAATGGTGGTCGCCGCACGTTAGGTTGTGTTGGATTAGGCTTGGTTGTGATAGGTTTGCTTAGGATACGTCGGGATTGCTTTAAATTTTGTGCTATAGACAGCAATTCAGCGGATTTCTGCGCTCTACTGTTCTTTACTGCACTCTGTTTGGATTTATGGAGGATAGCAGTAGTGGTCTCCACATGACAGGTTAAGCTGTGCTACGTTTGGTGAGGCTATGTTCGTTTGCGTTCGGTATGGGTTGCTTTGTCTTTCGTGGTGTAGACCGTTTCTCGGTGGATTTCTGGGCTCTGTTATGCTCTAGTATGTTCTGCTTGCCTCTAGGGAGGTCAGCAATAATGTTCTCGGCACGTAAGGTTGAGTTACATTACGATCGGTTATGCCACGTTTGGTTAGGTTAGGATAGGGTAGCTTTGACTTATGTGCTATACACCGCTAACCGGTGGATTCC
>NW_016954751.1:10533-12136 GCF_001483705.2 Eufriesea mexicana
TAGGAAATGACGTCTTCGACTTTAGCGCCATGGTCTGATATTAAGAGGACTTCTGCGCCCTACATCGTTCTAATATTTTCAGCTTGGCCCCGGGAAAGCCAGAAATTGAGGTCTAGCCCCGTTTTGTTGTGTCACATTTCGTTCTGTTATGTTGGAGTGGGATAGGTTTGGTCGAGATAGCTCTTTCTTTTGTGCTGCACACTGCCATTCGGTGGATCTCTGCGCTCTACTGTGTTCCAGTATTTCCTGCTTGACCCTAGGGAGGGCAGGAATGGCGGTTTCGGCACGTTTGTTTGAGTTATGATATGTCCGCCAAGATCCGTTGGTTTTGGTTAGGCTTATGTTGTTTTGACTTTGCTGAGTTTCGCAGCGATCCTACGGATTTCTGCGTTCTACTCTACACTTATGTGTTCGGCTTGGCTCAGTGTAGGCCAGCAATTGTGGTCGCTGCATGTTGGGTTAAGCTAGGTTTCGTTCGGCTATGTTACGGATGGCCATGTTAGGAGAGGGTTGCTTTGACTTTAATGCTATGGTCTGATATTAGGTGGACACCTTCGCCCAAGAGTACTATAATATTTTCAGCTTGGCTCAGGGAAGGACAGCAATAGTGGTCGCAATACGTTATGTTGTGCAGTCTACGCCCGGTTAGTTCGGTTTACGCTAGGTTTGGTTAGGACAGCTTTAATTTCTGAGATGTACACTGCTGTTCTGTGGACTTCAGCGCACTACTGTGGTCCAGTAGGTCCTGCTTGTCCCGTTGGGGGGGGGGGCGCCAGCAATAGAGTTTTCGGCACGTTATATTTTGTTAGGTTAAGTTTGGTTATGTCATGTTTGCTTTCGTTAGGCTTATGTAGCTTTGACTCTTCTGATGTACACTGCGATTCTATCGATCTCTGCGTTCTGCTCTATACTAGTGTGCACCGCTTGGCTCTGGGGAGGTCAGCAGTGGTTGTCGCGGTCCGTTAGGTTGAGCCAGGTTACGTTTGGTTACGTTAAGGTTCATTAGGATAGGGCAGGATAACTCTGACTTTAGTCATACTGTCTGCTGTTAGGTGGGTTTCTGGTCCCTACAGTGCTCTAATATTCTCAGCTTGGCTCCGGGAAGGCCAGAAAAGGCGGTCTCGGCATCCTAAGTTGCGTCAGGTTACTTTCTGTTAGGTTGGGATAGGCTAAGTTTGATCAAGACAGCTTTAACTTTCATGCTGTACGCTGCTATTCGTTGGATTTCTGCGCTCCACGGTGCTTTAGTATGATATGCTTGACTCTGGGGATGGCATCATCAGCGGTCTCGGCGCGTTAGGTTGAGCCACGTTACGTTCGATTATGCTGGGTTGGGCAAAGTTTGGTCGGGGTTGCTTTAGTTTTTGTGCGGTACGCTGCTTTCCGGTGGATTTCGGCGCTCTACTGTGCTCTAGTACGCCCTGCTCTGCTCTGGGGAGGGGGGGATGCGTAGAGATTTCGGTACGTTAGGTTGTCTTAGGCTAAGTTTGGTTATGGCATGTTGGTTTGGGATAGGCTTATGTAGGATTGACTCTTCTGGTGTACACTGCGATTATATGGATCTCTGCATTCTGCTCCCCAATAGCGTGCTCCGCTTGGCTCT
>NW_016954752.1:0-682 GCF_001483705.2 Eufriesea mexicana
TTTAATTTTCCAGCCAGGTTCTATAGGATTGCAATGACTATTGTACGCCAGTAGAATCTTTCCCCCTTATATATGCAAGAAAGTAAGGTAACAATGATACTAGCCGAAAGTGTCAGTAAAATTTAATTTTCTAGACATATTCTATACGATTGCAATGACTATACTACGCTGGTAGAATCTTTCCTCCTTTTATATGCAAGAAAGTTAGGACAACGCGATAGTAGTCGATAATATTAAATAAAATTGATTTTTCCAGCCAGTTTCTAAGCATAACCATTGCTATAGCACGCCAGTAGAATCTTTCCCCCTTGTATATGCTAGAAAGTTTGGTCACCACGATATTAATCGAAGACGTCAATAAAATTGAATTTTCCAGCCAGATTCGATAGCATTACCATGGCTATAGCACGCCAGTGGTATCTTTCTCCTTATATATCCAAGAAAGTTAGGTCACCACGATATTTGTCGATAATGTCAATAAAATTGTGCTTTCCAGGCAGATTCTATGTCATTGAAATGGCTATTTCACGCCAATAGCATCTTTCCTCTTTATTTATGTAAGAAAGTAAGGCAACCACGGTATTACTCGAAAATGTCATTAAAGTTGTATTTTCCAGCCAGGTTCTATAGGATTGCAGTGACTTTAGTACGCCAGTAGAACCTTTCCTCCTTCTATATGCAA
>NW_016954753.1:0-754 GCF_001483705.2 Eufriesea mexicana
AGGAACGATCAATTTTATTGACATTTTCAACTAATATCCTGGTGAGCAACCTTTCTTCCACAGATAAGGATGAATGATCCTATTGGCGAGATATAGCCATCGCAAAGCAATAAAGGCTGACTGGAAAGTTCAAATTTATTGACATTTTCCACATATATCGTGGTGAGCAAACATTCTCCCATAAATAAGGAGGAAAGATACTATTGGAGTGATATAGGCATTGCAATGCAATAGAAACTGATTGGAAAGTTTAATTTTATTATAAAGTTTAATTTTCTTGACATTACCCACATATATCGTGGTGAGCAATCCTTCTCGCATGAATATGGAGGAATGATACTATTGGCTTGCTATAGCCATTGCGATGCAATGGAGTCTGACTGCCAAGTTCAATTTTCTTGACATTCTCGACTAATATCGTGGTGAGCAAGCTTTATCGCATAAACCAGGATGTAAGATTCTATTGGCGAGATATAGCAGTTGCAAAGCAATAAAAGGTAACTGGAAAGTTCAAATTTATTGATGTTTTCGAACAATATCGTGGTGAGCATACTTTCGCGCATAAATGAGGAGGGAAGTTTCTACTGGCGCGCTACAGTCATTGCAGGGCAATAGAATCTGACTGGAAAGTTAAATTTTATGGACATTTTCGACTTGTTTCGTCGTGAGCAAACTTTCATGATTAAATACTGCGGAAGGATACTTTTGGCATGATGTAGCAGCTGCAATGCGATGCAATCTGACTGTAAAGTTC
>NW_016954754.1:0-509 GCF_001483705.2 Eufriesea mexicana
CTGGCTAGAAAGTTCAATTTTAATGACATTTTCGACTAATCTCGTGGTGAGATAACTTTCTTGAATAAAGAAGGAGGGAATATACTGTTGGCGTGCTGTAGGCATTACAATGCTACAGAATCTTGCAGGAAAATTCAATTTTATTGATATTTTCGAATAATACAGTGGTGAGCTATCTTCCTTGCATAGCTACGGAGAAAAGATACTTTTGGCGTACTATATCCATCGCAGTGCTGTAGAATCTGGCTCTAAAATTCAATTTTATTGACATTCTCGAATAATATCGCGGTGAGTTGACTTTCTTGCATAAATAAGGAAGAAAGATTCTGTTGGCGTGCTATAGGCATTGCAAAGCTATAGAATCTTCCTGGAGAATACAATTTTATTGACAATTTCGACTAATATCGTGGTGAGCTAGCTTTATGCTTTATTGCATAAATGAGGAGGAAAGATTCTGTTGGCGTGCTATAGGCATTGCAAAGCTATAGAATCTTCCTGGAGAATACAAT
>NW_016954755.1:0-1178 GCF_001483705.2 Eufriesea mexicana
TTGCAATGCTGTAGAATGTGGAAGGAAAATTCAATTTTATTGACACTTTCTATTAATATCGTGTTGAGCTAACTTCCTTGCGTAAGTAAGCAGGAAAGACCCTCTTGACGTGCTATAGCCATTTAAATGCTGTAGAATCTGTCTAGAAAGTTCAATTTTATTGGCATTTTCGAATAATATCGTGGTAACATAACTTCCTTGCGTAAGTAAGGGGGAAAGATACTTTTTCCGTGCCTTAACCTTTGCAATGCTATGGACTCTAGAAGATGGACTCTAGAAGGAAAATTCATTTTTACTGACATTTTCTATTATTATCGTGGTGAGCCACCTTTCTTGCATAAATAAGGAGTAAAGATTCTATTGGCGTGCTATTACCATTGCAACGCTACAGAATCTCCTTGGAATATTCAATTATATTGACATTCTCGACTAATATCGTGGTGAGCTAACTTTATTGCATAAATAAGGAGGAATGATTCAATTGGCATGCTATAACCATTGCGTTGATATAGAATCAGGCTGGAAAGCTTAATTATATTGACAGTTTCGACTAATATCGTGGTGAGCTAACTTTATTGAATAAATAAGGAGGGTAGATTCTACTGGCGTGCGATAGCCATTGCATTGCTAGAGCGTCAAGCTGGAAAATTCAAATTTATTGACATTTTCGACTAACATCGTGGTGAGATAACTTTATTGCACAAATAAGGAGGGTAGATTCTACTGGCGTGCTATAGCCATTGCATTGCTAGAGCATCAAGCAGGAAAATTCAAATTTATTGACATTTTCGACCAATATCGTGGTAAGATAACTTTATTGCATAAATAAGGAGGCTAGATTCTACTGGCGTGCTATAGCCATTGCATTGCTAGAGCAACAAGCAGGAAAATACAATTTTATTGACATATCCGAATAATATTGTGGTGAGCTATCTTTCTTGCATAAATAAGGTGGAAAGATTCAATTGGCGTGCTATAGCCAATGCATAGCTGTAGTATACGGCTGGAAAATTCATTTTTATTGACATTTACGACTAATATCGTGGTAACCTTACTTCCTTGCATAAGTAAGGAGGAAAGGTAGTTTTGGCGTGCTGTAGCCTTTGCAATGCTACGGACTCTGGCAGGAAAATTCAATTTTACCGACATTTTCGACTAATATCGTGGTGAGCCACCTT
>NW_016954756.1:0-536 GCF_001483705.2 Eufriesea mexicana
GTTTGGAGTGCTATGGCCATTGCAATGCTGCAGTATCTGGCTGGAAAATTCAATTTTATTGTCCTTTTCTACTAGTATCGTGGGGAGCTAACTTTCTTGCATAAACAAGGAGGAAGGATTATATTGGCAACATATAACCATTGCAATGCCTCAGAATCTGACTGGAAAGTTCAATTTTAATTTTTTTGTCATTTTCGACTAATATCGTGGTGAGCAAGCTTCCTTGCATAAGTATGGAGGATAGATCCTTTTGGCGTGCTATATATATTGAAATGATATGGAATGTGCCTGGCAGCTTCGATTTTATCGACATTTTCAACTAATACCGTGGTGAGCTACCTTTCTTGCGTAGAAAAGGCGGAAAGATCGTATTGGCGTGTTATTGGCATTGCAATGCCAAAGAATCTGGCTGGAAAAATCAATTTTATTAACATTTACGTCTAATATGGTGGTGTGCCAACTTCCTTGTATAGGTAACGAGGGAAGATTCTATTGGCGTGCTATTGCCATTGCAATGCTTCAGAATCTGGAAGGAA
>NW_016954757.1:0-221 GCF_001483705.2 Eufriesea mexicana
AAGGTAAGGCCAAAATTGGAAGATAAAGATTTGCTTTTTCTTTAAAATTCATTCCAGTAAAATTTAAAGTTCTAACACCTTTTTCGATTTTTCTTTATTAATCAATACACTGAATGTCATTAATGCATCTTGCGTTGCTAAATGATGATTGCTCAATGCCAGCACGTATTATAAATTCATATGTTACCAAATTATATTTTGATTCATATGCTGCATAGTAA
>NW_016954758.1:0-915 GCF_001483705.2 Eufriesea mexicana
ACAGCACAGAAGTCGAAGTTATCCTGTCCCGACCTAACCAAACGTAACACAACCAAACGTAACTTAACACAATCTAACGTGCCTAGAACACCATTGCTGAACTCCAAAGCGCAAAGCAGAACGTATTAGAGCACAGTTGAAAGCAGGAATCCACCGAATTGCCTTGTATAGCACAAAAGTTAAAGCCACAATTTCCTAACATACTAAACCGTAACATAACAAAGCGTAACATAGTTCAAAGTAACGTTCCGAGGCCAGTATTGCCTTCACAGAGTCAGGCAGAGCATATTAAAGCGATTTAGCCGCAGAAATCCACTTAGTGGTGGTGAATATCGCAAAAGTCAAAGCTATCCCACTATAACCTTACCAAACGTAGCATAATTGAACATAACGTACCGTGGCCACTGTTGCTGAACTCCCCACGTCCAGGCTGAAAATAGTAGAGCACGGTAGAGCGTCAAAGTCTACCGAATATCATTGTGACGTGTACCACGAAGGACTTATCTATCCAGGCCTAACCCAAAGTAACGTAACGTAGGCAAGCGCAGCGTGACTCAAAATAACGGCCCGAGACAACTGTTACTGGACTCCCCAGAGTCATGCAGAGTGCAGTAGGGCAACGTGGGGCGTAGAAATCGCTGGAATATCTGTTTATAGCACCAAATTCCAAGCCGCCCTTACCCAACGTAACGCAAACCGGCCTAACCGAACGTAACATAACACAACATAACGTGACGCGATCACTATTGCTGGCCTCCCCAGAGCCAAGCTGAAAATATTAGAGGAATGTAGAAAGCATAAGTTCTCCGAATAGCAGTGTACCTAGCCTAACGTGACAAAGACGTACGTAACATATCAGAACCTAACGCGCTGAGGCCACTACTCCTGGCTTCCCCAGGGGAAAGCAGTATTTAC
>NW_016954759.1:0-214 GCF_001483705.2 Eufriesea mexicana
CTTGCATAAACAAGGAGGAAAGATTCTATTGGCGTGCTTCAACCATTGCAATGCTATAGAATCGGGCTGGAACGTCCAATTTTATTGATATTTTCGACTAATACCGTGGTGAGCTATCTTCCTGGCATAAGTATGGAGGAAAGATCCTTCTGGGGTGCTATAGCCATTGCAATGCTGTAGAATCTGGCAGGAAAATTCAATTTTATTGACATTT
>NW_016954759.1:2382-2696 GCF_001483705.2 Eufriesea mexicana
CGACTAATATAGTGGTGAGTTAACTTCCATGCATAAGTATGGAGGAAAGATACTTTTGGCCTGCTATAGCCATTGCAATGCTGTAGAATCTGGCAGGAAAGTTCAATTTTATTGACATTTTCTACTAATATCGTGGTGAGTTAACTTCCTTCCCTAAGAAAGTAGGAAAGATCATTCCGGAGCGCTATAGCCATTGCAATGCAGTAGAATCTGCCAGGAAAATTCTATTTAATGGCATTTTTTACTAGTACCGTAGAGTGCTACCTTTCTTGCATAAATAAGGGGGAAAGATTATTTTGGCAAGTTATAGCCAT
>NW_016954760.1:0-1234 GCF_001483705.2 Eufriesea mexicana
CCCCAGAGCCAAGCAGAGTATAACAGAGCAGAGTAGATCGCAGTAATCCTTCGCATTGCACTAGTTGAGGCCAATCCTATCCTAATATAACCAATCGTACCACAAGCAAACGTAACCTATCCCAAAATAAGGACCTGAGAACTATATTTCTGGCCTACCCAAAACAAAGCAGAATATACTAGGGCACAGTAGAGCGCAAAATTCAACAGCATTGCAGTTTATACCACAAAAGTCTAAGATACCCTAACCTAACCTCACCCAATATAGCCTAAACAAACGTTGTGCAACACAACCTCACGCGCCGTGGCCACGATTGCGGGCCTCCCCGACTGACGCAGAAAATATTAGTACACTGTGGAGCGCAGAAATGCGCGGATAGCGGTGTATGGCGCAAAAATCCATACTATCCTATACTAACCTCACCAAACGTAACATGACCAAACGTAGCATAACTCATTTTGGCATGCCGAGATCACCATTTATGGCCTCCCCATATCCAACCAGAACATACTAGAGCACAGCAGAGCTCATAAACCTAGCGCAATGCAGTGTATAGCAA
This sequence comes from Eufriesea mexicana, assembly GCF_001483705.2. Taxonomy (NCBI): domain Eukaryota; kingdom Metazoa; phylum Arthropoda; class Insecta; order Hymenoptera; family Apidae; genus Eufriesea; species Eufriesea mexicana. The sequence goes on from NW_016954760.1 coordinate 560, forward strand.
AAAAGTCAATCACATCCTAACCTAAGCCTTACCAAACCTAACCTAATGAAGCGTAGTGCAACACAATATAACGCGACAAGACCAATATTCTTGGCATTCCCATAGCTAAGCAGAAAATACTAGTACACACTAGGAAGCAGAAATCCACCGAATAGCAGTGTATTGCTCAGAAGTCGAGGCTATCGCATCCTAACTTAACCAAACTTAACATAAGCATACATAACGTGTCTGAATGTAAAGCGCCGAGACAACTGTTGCTAGCCTCCTGAGAGCCAAGCAGAATATACTAGAGCACTGTAGAGCGCAGAAATCCTCGGAAAAGCTACATATAGCTCAAAATTCATGCTACCGTGTCCTAACCTAGCCAAACGTAGCATAAACGTACTTGACTTTACCCAAACAAATGCGTCGAGATTATTATTCCTGGCCTTCCGGGAGCGAAGCAGTATATATAGCACAGTTCAGCGCAGAAATACGCCGCATTGCACTGTAGAGCACAAAAGTGCAATTCGTCCTATCCTAACATAGGCAATCGTAACAGAACCAAAAGTAACCTAATTCAACGTAACGTCCCGCGACCACTATTTGTGGCCCCCACATATTCAAGCAGATTATGCTAGAGCACAGCAGAGCGCGGAAATCCACCATATTGCCGTGCAAAGCACAAAAGTGGAA
>NW_016954761.1:0-585 GCF_001483705.2 Eufriesea mexicana
ATTTTCGTAGCAGATTCTGTAGCATTGCAATGGCTATGGCTATGCAGTAGAATCTTCCCTCCGCACACATGCAAGAACGTTAGGTCACCACGATATTAGCCGAAAATGTCAGTAAGATTGAATATTCCGGCCATGTTCTACAGCATTCCAATGTCTATATCGCACAAATAGAATCTTTCCTCCTGATTTATGCAACAAGGATACCACACAACGATATAAGTCGAAATTGTTATTGACATTGAATTTTCGAGGCAGATTCTATAGCATTGTAGTGGTTATAGCACGGCAATTGTATCTTTCCTGCTTATTTATACAAATTTATACAAGAAAGTTAGCTCACCACGACATTAATCGAAAATGTCAATGAAATTAAACTTTCCAGCCAGATTCTATAGCAATGCAATGGCTATACCGTGCCAATAGTATCCTTCCTCCTCATTTATGCAAGGATGCTAGCTCACCACGATATTAGCCGAAAATCGCAATAAAATTGAATTTTCCATCCAGATACTATACAATTGAAATGGCTATATCTGGCCAATAGGGTCTTTCATTCTTATTCATGCAAGGACGGAAGTTCACGAC
>NW_016954762.1:0-1046 GCF_001483705.2 Eufriesea mexicana
AAGTCCAACGAATAGCAGTTTATAGCACAAGAGTCGAAGATACCCTCGCCTAACCTGCCCGAACCTAACCTAGCCAAACGTAGCATAGCTCAACACATCGTGCCGTGACCACTGCTCCTGGCCTCCCCAGCGCCAAGTAGAATGTAGTACAGCACAGGAAACAACATAACTCCTCCTAATAAGAGTGTATAGCACGAAAGTCAAAGCAACCAACCCAAACTTAATCTAACCTATCCTAACCAGACGTAGCGAAATTAAACGTAACATGCCGCGAATACCATTGCTCGCCTCCCCTGGGTCGAGCAGAGTACAGTAGAGGAATATAGTTCGCAGAAATCCACCGTATAGCAGTTTATAGGACAAAAGTCGAAGATATCCTATCGTAATATTACCAAGCCTAACCTAAGCAAACGTAGCATGACTCAACGTAACGCGCCAGGACAACTGCTCCAGTCCCCCCAGATCCAAGCCGAATATAGTAAAGCACAGTAGATCACTAATGTCCACTGGATGCCAGTGTATAGAGCGAAAGGCAGAGGCATCCTAACCGACCTTAACAGAACCTAACCTAATCAGACAAACATAACTCAACCTATCGCACAACGACCACTATTGCTCGCATACCCAGAGCCGAGCAGAGTATAGTAGAGCAGTGTAGAGCCCAAAAATCCATCGAATAGCAGCGTGTGGCACAGAAGTCGAAGTTATCCAAACCTAACCTTACATAACCTAGCCCAACCAAGAGCAGAATAGCTCAAAATAACGCGCCGCGAACGCTGCTGCTGTCATTCCCAGAGACAAACAGAATATTGAAGAGCACTGTGGACCACAGAAATCCACAGAACAATAATGTACAGCACGAATGTCAAATCTAGCCCAACCAAACTTAACCTAACACAACCTAACCAAAAATAACCCATCTCAAACACACGCGCCGCGAACACTAATTCTCGTTTCCCCAGAGAAGAGTCGAGCAGAGTAGGGTAGAGCAATGTAGAGTGCAGAAATCCACCGAATATACGTGTGTAGCGCAAAAGTAAAAGAAA
>NW_016954763.1:0-526 GCF_001483705.2 Eufriesea mexicana
CCATAGATTATCTGTGTGTAGCTCAAAAACAAACGCTATCCCAGCCTCACCTAACATAACCTAAACTAACCAAACGCAATCGAACCCAACCTAACGTGCCGAGAGCACTACTGCTAGCCTCTCCACAGCCAAGCAGAATATACTAGAGCACAGTAGAGCGCAGTAATCCAACGCAATGCAGCATATAGCAGAAGAGTAGAGGATAACCTAACCCAACCTGTCCAAACCTAACCCAACCGAACGTAGCATAGCTCAGCATAAGGTGCCGAGGTTAGTATTGCTGTCCTCTACAGAGCCAAGCAGAGCATATTAGAGCGCAGTAGAGCGCAGAAATCCACCGTATGGTAGTGTGTTGTCAAAAGACGAAGGTATCCCATCCTAACCTAACCAAAAGGTAACGAACCAAACGTAGCATGTCTCAGAACCAAACGTGCCGCGGCCGCTACTCCTGGCATGCCCGGATACTATCAGAGTGTGATAGCGCACAATGGGGCGCGGAAGTCCATATAATTGCCCTGTGTAGCGC
>NW_016954764.1:0-860 GCF_001483705.2 Eufriesea mexicana
TAAAAAAAGGTATTAATGACCTTCGTATGTCCTTTACACGTCCATCCACAAAAAACTAGTACCATCGACATATGACTCTCTTAAAACTATTCAACTGTATACGAAACATTTTTCGTTATGCGTAATGTTGAAAATAAGATACGTCTTAACGTATCGAATGTACAAAAATAAATCTGGCAAGAGAAAAAGATATATTTTTTAACTATGCCTCGAAAAGGTTCCGGGAATGCATGAAGTGTTTATTTTACACGTTAGTTAAAAATTAGGGGACCGGTGTTGCGTCTGTTTTCTTTTGGACCAACCCAGAGAGGACTAGACCAAGGGCTATTTGAAGGTTTAATTATGCCGTGTTTCATTCTAACTCTCAAACACACGATCCTCTATTCACTACGCCTCCAATTACTACCCTATCTATATGCCTCGTGCCCTTATTTAAACCATACACTCTATCCTCTTTCATACTCATGCTCTCTGTCTTAATCATGCTTTTCCCACGCACTCTTCCAGCCTTGCCCTCAGTGGGTCACGTAGCCTAAACACTCAAACGCATTCCTAGCCTTCCACTCTTCACTTGAAATCGATGCTCCCATAAACATCACGTTCATACGATTCTTGCGCGCGGTCACTCTTCCTTCCGCACGCACACCACATAACAACCTGAACGAAGCCAAACCGGATGAAATATATATTATTGTCATCACCCGACGTTAAAATGGGGCAATCCATATTTACTCATTACAACCGGGACGAGCTGTAATCGCATACCCTTTTTTCCTCACTCTAGATTTGACTCTCTGCGAGAATAGATATACCTTCCTAGAGAGAAATAATAAAGAACATTATATAATATAACATAACTA
>NW_016954765.1:0-1652 GCF_001483705.2 Eufriesea mexicana
GAAATCCGCCACAATGCAGAGCAAAGCACGGAGTCAAAGATATACTTACAGAACCGTCCCAATCCTAACGTACCAAACGTAGCCTAACTAAATATAACGTGCCGTTACTACTATTGCTGGACTTTCCAGAGCCAAGCTGATAACATTAGAGCACAGTAGAGCGCAGAGGTCCACCGAATAGCTGTGTGCTGCACAAAAGTCAAAGCTACCCTCACCTACCCTAGCCAACCGTAACATTACCAAACGCAACCTAACAAAACCTATGGTGCCTCGACCTCTACAGCTAGCCTCCCCAGAGTCGAGCAGAGTACTGACAGCAAACAATATCGCAGAAAGCCGCCAAATAGCTCTGTATAGCACAAAAGTCGATGATATCGTAACCTACACAGACCAAACCTAACCTAACCAAACGTAGAGTAACTGCACCTACCTGGCCGAGGCCTCTATTCCTCGCATTCCGAGGGCAAAGCAGGGCATATTAGAGGAGTGTATGGCGCAGAAATCCATAGAATCGCAGTGTACAGCAGAAAAGTCCAAGATATCCAGACCTAACCCATAATAACATAACCTAACCTAACATAGCCAGACTCAACGAAACGTACCGCGGCCATAGTTGCTGGCCTCCCGAGGCGCTAGCAGAGTATTGTAGAGCAATATGGAGCGCAGAATTCCACGGAATAGCAGAGTAAGTCACTGAAGTCATATCCACCCTATCCTAACTTTTCCAAACGTAATACAACCAAACGCAACCGAACTTAAGCCAACGTGCCGAGACAACTATACCTGGCCTCAAATACCTGGCCTCCTCAGAGCCAAGCAGAATATACTGGAGCGCAGTAGAGCGCAGAAAGCCTCCAAATAGCAGCGTATAGCAAAAAAGTCACAGAAATCCTAACCCAACCCTACATAACCTAACCTAACCAAACTTAGAGTAGCTAAGCCCAACGTTCCGAGACCTCTATTGCTGGCCTACCAAGAGACAAGCAGAACACATTAGAGAAAGGTAGATCGCAGAAATCGCCGAATAGCAGTGTACAACACAAAAGGAAATGCCATCCTGGCCAAACGTAGCCTAACCTATCCTAACCGAACGTAACCGGTCTAAACCTGCCGTGCCACGACTGCTATTGCGGGTCTCTCTATTGCCGAGCAGATTATAGTAGAGCACAGTGGAGCGCTGAATTGCATCGAATAAAAGTTTAAAACAAGAAAGCAAATCCTATCCAAACCTAACCCAAGCCATCATGACGTAACCAAACGTAGCCTCACTAAACGTAACGTGCCGACACCACCATTGCCGGCAATCCCCGAGCCAAGCAGATCATATTAGATCAGAGTAGGCCGCAGAAATTCTCCGAAGAGCAGTGTACAGCAAAAAAGTCGAAGCTAAACTCCCCTATCCGGACCAAATGTAGCATAACCAAACGTAACGTATCCCAACCTGTGGTGCCACGACCACAATTTCTGGCCGCACGAGAGCAAAGAAGAGAATAGCAGAGCAACGTAGGACGCTGTAATTGACCTAGTAGCAATGCATAGATTTCTGGCCGCACGAGAGCAAAGAAGAGAATAGCAGAGCAACGTAGGACGCTGTAATTGACCTAGTAGCAATGCATAGCACAATAGTCAGGACAATCCCAACCTAACCTGAC
>NW_016954766.1:0-314 GCF_001483705.2 Eufriesea mexicana
CTAACCTAACCTTACCAAGCGTAACCTAACTGAAGCTAGCTTGCGGCGACCTGTATTGCTCGAATCCACAGAGTCGATCAGAGTACAGTAGAGCAATTTAGAGCGCAGAAATCCACCGAAGAGCACTGTATGGCACAAAAGTCAAAGATATCCTAACCATGCCTTCCAAAACTACCCTAACGAAACGTAACATAACTCAACCTAACGTACCGATACCACTAATACTGGCCACCCCAGGGCCAAGCAAAACCTATTGGAGCGCAGTACTGCGCAGAAACCCACCGCATTGCAGTAAATAGCACAGAAGTCGAAGA
>NW_016954767.1:0-636 GCF_001483705.2 Eufriesea mexicana
ACATTTGTACATCCATACATCCATCCATCCAAACATACATACATACATACATCCATTCATCCATCCATCCATACATATATCCATCCATACATCCATCCTCCCATACATCCATCCATTTATACATCTACCCATCAATACATCCAGCCATCATTACATCCAACCTTCCATACATCCATCCAAACATCCATCCTTCCAACCATCCATCCATCCATTCATCCATACATCCATCCATCCATTAATCCATCCATAATCACATCCATACATCCGTCCATCCATACATCCATACATACATCTATAGATACATTCATATGTTCATCCGTACCTACATTCATCCATCAATACGCCCGTACATCCGCACATCCATATATCCATAAGCCTATCCATCCGTACTTCCGTCCATCGATACATCCATCCATACACACATCCATACATCCATCCATCCATAAATACTACCATCCATACACACATACATCCATACATCCGCACATCCGTCCATCCATACCTCAGTCCATCCATATATACATCCATACATACAGCTATCCATACGTACATCCATCCATCCATACGTCCACTCTCCCATACATCCATCCTCCCACACATCCATCCATCTATATATCCGCCCAGCAATACATCCAG
>NW_016954768.1:0-479 GCF_001483705.2 Eufriesea mexicana
AGCCTAACGAAACGTAGGGCAACTAAACATAGCGTGCCACGGCCACTATTTCTGTCCGCCCCAGAGCCATGCAGAGCATCTTTGGGCACATCAGAGCGCAGAAATCCACGGCATAGCAGTTTATAGCACAAAAGTCAAAGCAATCCTATCCTGACCTATCCAAACGTAATATAAGCGGACGCATCCTAACATATCCTGACGTGCCGCGACCAGCATTGCTGGCCTCCACAGAGCATAAAAGTGGAGCGAAGAGAGCAGAAATACATGGAATCTCCGTGTATAGCAGAAAGGTCGAAGCTATCCAAACCTAACCATGGCAAACGTAACCTAGCCAAACGTATCCTATCTCAGCCTATTGTTACCAGACCCCTCTTTCAGGCTTCCGCAGAGCCAAGCAGAACGTATTAGAGTACAGCAGTCCGTAGACGTCCACCGAATAGCAACGCATTCTGCGGAAGTAGAATCTATCCGAACCTAAC
>NW_016954769.1:0-775 GCF_001483705.2 Eufriesea mexicana
ACTGCGAGGCACATTCCGTATCATTGCAATGGTTATAGCACGCCAAAGGGATCTTCCGCCTAAGTTACGCAAGGAAGTTGGCTCACCACGATATTAGTCGAAAATGTCAATAATATTGAATTTTAAAGCTAGATTCTATGGCATTGCAATGGTTACTGCTTGCCAATATAATCTCTCCTCCTTGTTTATGCACGAAAGTTAGCTCACCACGATATTAGACGAAAATGTCAGTAAAATTGAATTATCCAGACAGATTCTAGCAGATTCTGCAGCATTGCAATGGCTACAGCACTCCGAACGTATCTTTCCCCCTTACCTATACAAGGAACTTAGCTCACAACGAAATTAGTCGAAAATGTCATTAAAATTGAATTTTCCAGGGAGATTCTATTGCCTTGCAATATCTATAGCACGCCAATAGAATGTAACTCCTTATTTATTCCAGAAACTTAGCTCAACACGGTATTAGTCGAAAATGTCAATAAAATTGAATTTTCCAGCCCGATTCTACAGCATTGCAATGGCTATAGCACGCCAATAAAATCTTTCCTCCTTATTTATGCAAGAAAGCTAACTCCCCACAATATTAGTCGAAAACGTCAATAAAATTGAAATTTCCGGCCAGATTCTACAGCGTTGCAATGGCCACAGCACGCCAAAAGTATCTTTCCTCCATACTTATGCAAGGAAGCTAGCCCACCACAATATTAGACGAGAATGTCAATAAAATTGAACATTCCATCCCGATTCTGCAGCATTGCAATGGCTATAGCAC
>NW_016954770.1:0-539 GCF_001483705.2 Eufriesea mexicana
AATGTTAATAAAATTGAATTTTCGAGACAGATTCTGTATTATTGCAATGGCCATAGCTGGCCATTAGAATCCTTCCTCAGTATTTATGAAAGAAAGTTACATCACCACGATATGAGTCGAAAATGTCAACAAAGTTGAATTATTGAATTTTCGAGGCAGATTCTATAGCATTGTAATGGCTATAGCACGGCAATAGTATCTTTCCTCCTTATTTATACAAGAAAGTTAGCTCACGACGATATTAGTCGAAAATGTCAACGAAATTGAATTTTCGTGCGAGATACTACAGCGTTGCAATGGCAATAGCACTCCTGAAGATTCTCTCCTCATTATTAGTGCAAGAAAGTTAGCTCTCCACGATATTTGTCGAAAATGTCATTAAAATTGAATTTTGCATCCAGATACTATAGATTTGCAATGGCAATAGCTGGCCAACAGAATCTTTCCTCCTTATTTATGCAAGAAAGTTGCCTCTACACGATATGAGTCGAAAATGTCGATGAAGTTGAATTTTCGAGGCAGATTCTATAGCATTTTAA
>NW_016954771.1:0-240 GCF_001483705.2 Eufriesea mexicana
CAGAGCGCAGAAACCCACCGCATTGTAGTGTACAGCGCACAAGTCAGGCATACCATGACATAACTTGACGCTACCTATCCCATTCGAACGTAGTGTAACTAAGCAAGACATTACGAGGCCAATATTTCTGGCCTCTCTAGAGCCAAGCAGAATGCAGTACAGCACATCAGATCGCATAAATCCAAAGTACTGCAATGTACTGCGCAGGAGCCGTATATATCCTAACCCAACCTTCCTGAC
>NW_016954772.1:0-515 GCF_001483705.2 Eufriesea mexicana
GTTTAAAGAGGAAGATGTTATTTTAAAGAGCTTATACCTTTTAAAAGAAGTAGATTCAGTATCAAAACGTTTTTCCTATGTGACTATAAAGCTAATTATATATTGCATTTTTTAATTTATACTGGAAGGAAAATAAATTATCGCGTCCAATTAATTGGATCTTTCCCATTGTTATGAATGCATCACGCGTCAACGTAATATTGCGTAATTAGTTTTATATATTTACGGATCTCAAGTGTAATTTAAAATAGATTATTTATTTGTAACCACATAACACAACACTTCAATGTGAAACGTTAGCGAGAATACCGGTTCGGACACGTGTTTTATATTTAGAAAACGTTTAGGTGATAAGTTTCGAATACGTATTGAGTTCTGTTTTTAATTTTTGTGATGTCTCGTCGTGTTCTATTCGCTGTTACCTGGGCTTCTTCTTGATTGGTTGAGGTCGAGTATTAGTGGAGGAAAAGTAGCGTTTTTTGATTGAACGTGGCTATGTCAGGAGGAGTATTAAT
>NW_016954773.1:0-718 GCF_001483705.2 Eufriesea mexicana
AGGAGAGTGTAGATTCGACTTCTGTTCTATATACTCCTCTTCTGCGAATTTCTCCGTTCCAGAAAGCTCTAGTATATTCTGCATGGCCAATGGGAGGCCAGCTGTATTGGCCTCGGCGCGTTTCTCTGAGTTACCTTGCGTTCGGTTATGTTGCGTTTGGTTATGTTACGAAAGGGTAGCGTAGGCTCTTGTGCTATACACTGCTATTTGGTGGGTTCATGCGCTCTACATTGAGGTTCTACACTCTGCTCGACACTCGGGAAGCCAGCAATAGTGGTCTCGACACGCTTGATTGAGTTAGGCAAAGCTATTTTGTCCCACGATAGTATGGGTTAGGTTTGGATAGCTTCGTCTTACGTGGTACACACCGTTGTTCGGTAGATTGTTGATATTTACTGTGCTGTAGTACGTTCTTCTTGGCTCTGGCGAGGGCACCAATAGTCGTCTCGGCACTTTCAGCTGAGTTATGCTGCGTTTGGCTATGTTACGTTTGGTTAGGTTGGGATAGGGTAGCTCAGACTTTCGTGGTATGCACTGATATTCGGTGGATTTCAGCGCTCTAGAGTGCTCTAGTATGTTCTGCTTGGCGCTGGGGAGGCCAGCAATAGTTGACAGGGCACGTTAGGTTGAGTTAAGATACGTTTTGCTAGGTTAGGTTTGCTTGGGTTTATGTTTGGATAGATATAGCTTTCGTGGTATAAACTGTTATTCGGTTTGT
>NW_016954774.1:0-517 GCF_001483705.2 Eufriesea mexicana
CAGAACCTAACCTAACATACCGTATCCGAACTCAACCTATCGTGCAGAGAGCACTATTGCTGTAATCCTCAGAGCCGTGCAGAAAATATTAGAGCACAGCAAAGCGCAGCAATCCTATGAACAGCAGTGTACAGCACAAAAGTCGAAGCTATCCTATCCTAAACAAACCACACTTACCGTAACCTAGCGTAAAGTGTCTCAAGCTAACGTGGCGTGACCACTATTGCTACCCTCCCCATAGACAGGCCGAATATATGAGTGGACGGCCGAGCGACAAAACTCCATTTATCCGCAGGGCATAGCACAAAAGTCAAAGCTATCCAAACATAATCCAAACAAACGAAGCCTCACCGAACGTAGTCTATCTCAATATATGGTGCCGCCGGCACCAATGCTATCGGCACCAATGCTGACCTCCACGTGGTCAAACAGAATATAGTAGAGCAATGTACAGCGCAGAAATCCTCGCAATGGCAGTGTGTCGCACGAAAGTCAGAGCTATCCTAACCGAAGTATA
>NW_016954775.1:0-3032 GCF_001483705.2 Eufriesea mexicana
ACGGCGCCGAGACCAATGTTGCTGGCCTTCCCAGAGCCAAGTTGAAAATATAAGAGCGCTTTCAGGCGCAGAAATCAAAGTAATAGTAGAATACAGCTGTAAAGACGAAGCCATCTCCTCCTAACCTAACGAAACGTAACATAGCCAAACGTAACCTAGCCCAAACTAACGTGCTGCGACCACTACTGCTGGCCTCCCCGGAGCCAAGCAGAACACATTAGTGGAGAGTTCGTCGCGGAAGTCCATGGAATCGCAATGCATCTCGTAAGAGTCAGAGTTACCCAAAACGAAGCCAAACAAACAGAACATAGCTAAACATATCCAGACAAAAACTAACGTGCCGAGACCGCTACTGCTGCCATCCCCAGAGCCAAGCAGGGCAAACTAGGGCAGAGTAGACAGCAGAAATCCACCGAATAGCAGCGCACAGCACAAAAGGTAAAACCATCCTGACCAAACGTTGCCCAAGCCAACCTAACCAAACGTAACCTGTCTGAATATAAGTAGCCGAGACCTCTGTTGCTGACCTTCACAGTGCCAAGCGGACAGCATTACAGCACTGTAGGGGGCAGGAATCATCCTAATAGCAAGCTGTAGCGCCAAAGTCAAAGCTATCCCCTACAAACCTGACCAACCGTAACAAAACCTATGTAACGTAGCTCAAACTAACGTGCCGAGACAGCTAGTTCTGCCCCCCCCCCTCCGGCCAGCGCCAAGCTGGACATACTACAGCACAGTAGATCGCGGAAATCCACCGAAAAGCAGTGTACAGCGCAAAGGTTAAGGCTATACTGAACATACTTGCCCTGACATAACGTAACCGAACGTATCCTGACTCATCGTTACGTGCCGAGACCACTATTGCTGGCCTTGAATGATCCAAGCTGAAAATGTCAGAGCACTGTGTGTTGCAGAAGTCCTCCTAATAGCAGAACAGAGCACTAAAGGGATAGCTATCCTCTCCTATCTCAGTGAATCGTAGCATAGCCGAACGTGTCCTAACTTACGCTGGCGTGACGCGACTAAAATTGCTGGCCACCCCAGAATCAGGCAGGACTTAGTAGAGTACAGTAGAGCGCAGAAATCCACCGAATAGCAGCGAACAGCACAAAAGTTGAAGATATCCTGATCAAACATAGCCTGACCCAACACAACAGTACCTAACACGACTCACCACAGCGAGCCGCGAACACCATTGCTGGCATTGCTAGAGCCAAGCTGAAAACATTAGAGCACCCTCGGGAGCAGAAATCCACATAATAGCACTAAAGTAACCTGACACAATATATTGTGCAGAGGCTACTATCGCTGGCCTTCCAACAACCAACCTGAAGGCATTAGAGCCCTGCATGGCGTAGGAATCCACCTAATAGCCGACTAAAGCGCTAAAGTCAAAGTTATCCTCTCCTAGCACAGCCAATCTTATCACAGCCAAACGCAACCTAACTCAACATAATGTGCCGCGACCGCTATTGCTGGCCACCCCAGCGCCAAGCAGAGCACATTAGTTGAGAGTGGAACGGAGAAATCCATATAATCGCAGTGTATATCAGAAGAGACGAAGCCACGCAAACCTATCCCAAACCAACAGAACATCGGCATACGTAGCATAAATCGAACCAATGTGACGAGACCACTATTGCTACTCACACCAGAGCCAAGCAGGACATGCTAGACCACAGCGGAGCGCAGAAATCCTCGAACAGCAGTGTACAGCACAAAAATTAAAGCTGTCCTGGCAAAACTTGTCCTGACCCTACCTAACCGAACGTAACCTGACTCATCACCAGAAGCCGAGACCATTATTGCAGACATTTCCGGAGCCAAGCTGAGAATATTAGAGGACTGTAGGGCACAGAAATAGACCTAGCAGCAGACTATGGCACTAAAGTCATACCTACCATCTCCTAACCAAACAAACATAGCCTAATCTAACGTAGAAAAACGCAACGTAACGTGCCGCGAACTCTATTGCTGGCTTCCCCAGAGCCAAGCAGTATATACTAGAGCACAGTAGACCACAGAGAGCCGCCATATAGTAGTGTGTAGCACAAGAGTCAAGGATATACTCACCCAGCACAGCCTAACCTAATCTAACCAAACGTAGAATAACTAAGCGTAATGAGCATAGCTCGCTATTTCTGGTCTCCCCAGAGCCTAGCAGAACACATGGGTGCAGAGTAGAGCGCAGGAATCCCCGAATAGCTGCGTATAGCACAAAAGGCTATACCATCCCATCCTAACCCCACCATGCGTAACATAACCGAACGTAGCATAGTTCAACCTGACCTGCCGAGAAGACTATCGCTGGCATCCCGAGAGTCGAGCAGAGTACACTGGAGCAGAGCGGAGCGCAGAAATACACCTCATCGCAGTATATAGCTCATGAGTCAGACATACCCCGACCTAACCTGGCCTCACCTAACCCATTCAATTGTAGTGTAACTAAGCATGACGTGACGAGAAATATATTTCTGGCCTCCCGTGAGCCAAACAGAGCATGTCGGTGCACATTAGGGCGCTGAAATCCGCCGAATAGTAGTGAACAGCACAAAAGTCAAAGTAACCTTTCCTAACCTAGCCAAACGTAACATATCCAAGCGTAGCAAAACTCAACCCAACATGAAGAGACCACTACTGATGGCCTCCAGAGAGACAAGCAGAATGTAGTACAGCACAGTCGATCATAGAAATACACCGAGTAGCAGTGTATTGCACGAAAGTCGAAGCCATCCTAACCGAACCAGCCTAACCAAACCTAACCAATCTTAACACAGCAAAAACAAAAGTGCCACGGCCACCACTTGTTGCGCGCCAGAGACGAGCATAGTGCACTAACGCAATGTAGAGCGCAGAAAACCACGGAATAGCAGTGTACAACAAAAAAGTTTGTGCTAACCTCACCAAACCTGACCCAACCTAATCTAACCGAACGTAGCATATCACAAAAAGACGTGCCGCGACCACGGCTCCTGGCGTCCCCAGATCGAAGCAGAATCTAGCAGAGCACTGTAGATCACAGGAATCCACTG
>NW_016954775.1:5026-5470 GCF_001483705.2 Eufriesea mexicana
TACCTTCCAGGCGTGGTTCCAGCGCAAGGAAATGTTCGTCGAATTTCCAGTGGCTATCGAGGAGGAGACCGAGGTATTTCATCCGGTCCCGTACCTCGAACACGGCGTTCCCCACGCGCATCAGGGACTTGGACGTCTACCCTTGGTGCCGATGGCAAAACCACATTTCCTCAGTCCGCTCGGTGCGATACACAGCCCCAGCCGCTGGATGCTATTCGCGACGAGGGTCAGGCCGCCTTCCACGCGCAGCGTGGCCTCCTCCCAACTCGACGCGGCGGCCATCACCAGCGTGTCGTCCGCGGAACGCGTCAGGCTCAGACCGCGGGGAGGGGAGTGCGCTACACGGCGTCGTACGCTAGGTCCCAGAGGATCGGTCCGAGTACCGATCCCTGTGGAAACCCGCAGTTCGACGCCCGCACGACGGTCGAGTACCGTCCGTGATAC